>NW_027662032.1:35887-90887 GCF_963422515.1 Blennius ocellaris | reverse complement strand
GAGAGGAGGAAGTGATGGACGAGAGGAGGTGAAGATGGAGATGGAGAGGAGGTGAAGATGGAGGAGAGGAGATGAAGATGGAGAGGAGGAGGTGAAAATGGAGGAGAGGAAGAAGTGATGGAAGAGGTGAAGATGGAGGAGAGGAGGAGGAAGTGATGGATGAGAGGAGGTGAAGATGGAAAGGAGAGGAGGAGGTGAAGATGGTGGAGAGGAGGAGGAAATGATGGAGGTGAAGATGGTGGAGAGGAGGAGGTGAAGATGGAAAGGAGAGGAGGAAGTGATGGACGAGAGGAGGTGGTGAAGATGGTGGAGAGGAGGAGGTGAAGATGGAAAGGAGAGGAGGAGGAAGTGATGGATGAGAAGAGGTGAAGATGGAGGAGGGGAAGAAGTGATGGAGGTGAAGATGGAGGAGAGGAAGAAGTGATGGAGGAGAGGAGGAGGAAGTGATGGATGAGAGGAGGTGGTGAAGATGGTGGAGAGGAGGAGGTGAAGATGGAAAGGAGAGGAGGAGGAAGTGATGGATGAGAAGAGGTGAAGATGGAGGAGGGGAAGAAGTGATGGAGGTGAAGATGGAGGAGAGGAAGAAGTGATGGAGGAGAGGAGGAGGAAGTGATGGATGAGAGGAGGAAGTGATGGAGGTAAAGATGGTGGAGAGGAGGAAGTGATGGAGGAGAGGAGGAGGTGAAGATGGATGAGAGGAAGAAGTGATGGAGGAGAGGAGGAGGTGATGGAGGTGAAGATGGATGAGAGGAAGAAGTGATGGAGGTGAAGATGGAGGAGGTGAAGAGGAAACAGTAAATGTCATCAGGTCTCAGCAGCTCCTGACCTTCAGTCCAAACAGACTCAGTCTTTGTTTCCATTAAAAACTTTTATTTTGCTTCAACGAAGCCGAACTTCCTGTTCCTCTGGAACCACGCCAATAAATACTTTAACTTACAGGCAGTAAAAACAATAAATACTTCAAATATCAGTTAAATAAACTATACAATAGCTATTCCTCCATGGCGAGGCCACCACGTGTCCACAGCGGCTGGAAATAAATAAATCTGACGGAGGGGGGCGGAGTCTGGATTCCACACGGTGGAAGCCCCGCCCCCTTAGGCGACCGGAGGCCCCGCCCCCCTTATGCGACCGGAGGCAGCACGCAGGTGCAGGCGACGGGCACGTCGATGCTGACGGGGACCAGCTCGTAGGACTGGCCGTCCTCACAGAGGCGGCGCTGCAGGAAGACGCGGTTCTGGGTGACGGAGACGGAGTTGAAGTCGGAGCTCTCGAAAGCCTCGTCCTCGCCACGGAACTGGATGCAGCCGGAGCAGAGGCAGGTGGCGGCGACGTACGACGACGGGTAGTGGTCCGACAGCTCCACCGTGCTGCGGGCGGAGGAACAACACCGTCAGGTTCTGGTTCTGATTCTGGAGGCTTTTATTTATCCAGAGAACCGTTTGGTTCCGTTTGTTCTCCCCGTAGTTTTAGAAAATTTAATCCCCAAATGAAGTAAACAAATCCAAAATTTAAATAAATAAATCCCAAATTTTAAAAAAGACCAAATAATCCAGAACAATGTCTAAAATAATCCAGAAAAAAAACCAAACCTAGATTAATCTAAAAGACATAACCCAGAAAAAATTTTTCTAAAATGTTCTTTAAAAAGAACGGGGGGGAAATCTAGGATAATCCAGAAAAAATAATCTAGAGAAACAAAATCCAGGGGGGGGGGGGGGAATCTAAAAGAAAAAAATCCAGAATTTTTTTTAATAATCTAATTATTAAATAATTTTTTGAGAAAAAACCTAGAGTAATCTAGAAGAAACAGAAATCTAAAAGGGATAATCCAGAATAATTTTTTTCTAAAATGTTCTTAAAAGGGGGGATCGAGGATAATCCACAAAAAAAATCTAAAATAATCTAGAGAAACAAATTCCAGGGGAAAAAAATCTAAAAGAAAAAAAATCCTGAATTATTTTAATCTAATTATTAAATAATTTTTTGAGAGAAAAAACCTAGAGGAATCTAGAAGGAGAAAAAAAAATCCAGAATTATTTTTAATAATCCAGAAAAACATCTAGAGTAATCTAGAAAAAAATATCTAAAATACTCTTTAAAAAAGGTGTGTGTGTGTGTGTGTGTGGGGGGGGGGGTCGAGGATAATCCAGGAAAAAATCTAGAATAATCTAGAGAAACAAAATCCAGGAAAACAATTTGAAGCATCCGGGGGGGTCTGAATAAAATTCTGGGATAATCTGGAAAAATATAAAATAATGATAATTATTAATAATAAAAAACCAACTGATCTAGAAAATATAAAATAAACGTCTCAAATATTATAAAAGCGACTGAAAATGTTTAAAATCAGTCAGAAATGAGAAAAGTACTGCAGGTTCGGTACTGTAATAGTGTTTAAAGTAATCAGAGGACCAGAGTAATGCAGTGTCTCCACTTTAGACCCGTAAACACAGTAACTTTTTAAAGTCTCCAGAGTAATCAAGTACACCCTGTGAGTAGACAGTAACGTATAGTATTCAGAGTAACTTTGTAAAATAATCACTATCTCAGACTCTGTGAGTACTCACAGTAACTTTCTAAGTACTTCAGGTAACTTTTCATACAATCACCAGTACTTCATGTCCAAAGATGAGAGAAACTTTCCAAATACTTAAAGTAACTTTTTTAAGTAGGATAATCTGGAAAAATATTTAAAAAAAAATCAAAAATAATCCGGTAACTTCATGGAATAATCCCTATCTAGTACTCACAGTAACTTTCTAGGTACTTCAGGTAACTTTTCATACAATCACCAGTACTTCATGTCCTAAGATGAGAATAACTATCCGAATACTTAAAGTAACATTTTAAAGTCTCCAGAGTAATCAATTACACCCTGTGAGGAGTAGACAGTAACTTATAGTATGCAGAGTAACTTCGTGGAATAATCACTATCTAGTACTCACAGTAACTTTATAAGTACTTCAGGTAACTTTTCATACAATCACCAGTACTTCATGTCCTAAGATGAGAGTAACTTTCCAAATACTTAAAGTAACTTTTTAAGTAGGATAATCTGGAAAAATATCTAAAAAAAAATCCAAAATAATCCAGAAACACCCCAAAAATAATAATTGATAATAATAATAAAATAATCTAGAAAATATAAAATAAACATCCAAAATATTATAAAAGTGACTGAAAATTTTTAAAATCAGTCAGAAATTAGAAAAGTACTGCAATAATGTTTAAAGTAATCAGAGTAATGCAGTGTCTCCACTTTAGACCCGTAAACACAGTCTCACAGAGTAATCAAGTACACCCTGTGAGGAGTAGACAGTAACTTATAGTATTCAGAGTAACTTTGTAAAATAATCACTATCTCAGACCCTGTGAGTACTCACAGTAACTTTCTAAGTACTTCAGGTAACTTTTCATAAAATCACCAGTACTTCATGTCCAAAGATGAGAGCAACTTTCCAAATACTTAAAAGTAACTTTAAGTACCCACAAGTAACGTCGGGGTAAGCCGTACTCCGGCCCCTGTGATGAGTAACTCAAAGTAACGCGTTACTCACTCGTATCTCCAGGGGGACAGCGAGCGGCGGCTGTACTCGCGGTCGCGCTGCAGGCGCGCGTACAGGTCGAGCGGGCACGAGGAGTCCCGGGCGCCGGTGGCCGCGCGCTCCGCGGGCTGCGGGTAGTGGGACTGCAGCTTCCGCTGCGCCGCGTCGTCCACCTCCTGGCCGCTCCGGTAGCACCGGGGCTTCTTGTCCGCCGCCGCCGCCGCGGAGAGCAGGCCGAGCAGCACGGAGATCTGCAGCGGGGGGGGAGAGAGACGCGGTGAGGCGGGGAGGGGAGGTGAGGGGAGCCGGGAGGCCCCGGAGGCCCCGGTGGCCCCGGTGGTTCAGGTCCACTCACCTGCAGCAGGTTCAGCTCCATCCCGTGTCAGAGTGTGTGTGTCGAGGTGTGTGTGTCGGTGTGTGTGTGTGTGTGTGAGGAGCCTCGCAGTGTGTGTGTTGTGGCCATGAGCTCCGCGCTGAGCGCATTTATGGAGCCGCCGCGGGAATAACCAGCATGAGGAAGTTGGCACGCACGCGCGCGAGTGCGAGCGCCGCGCCGGCAGGTGAGAGCTGCCCTGGGGGCCGCGCGCACGCGCCCGTCACCTTCCAGCTCCAAAATTCCGCTCGCACCTGAGCGGTGACGTCAGCAGGTGACAAGCGCACGTGGGCGAGACTGTAAACAAAACAAGAACACTTTTGCACAACTTTCTCTTAAAGTCACAACGTCGACTTATAGTCTGGATCTGGACCTGGTTCTGGATCTGGATCTGGATCTGGATCTAGACCTGGACTTGGTTCTGGTTCTGGTTCTGGATCTGGATCTGGATCTGGATCTGGATCTGGAACTGGATCGAGACCTGGACCTGGTTCTGGATCTGGATCTGGATCTGGATCTGGATCTAGACCTGGACTTGGTTCTGGTTCTGGTTCTGGATCTGGATCTGGATGTGGATCTGGAACTGGATCTAGACCTGGACCTGGTTCTGGATCTGGATCTGGATCTGGATCTGGATCTGAACCTGGTCCTGGTACTGGTCCTGGATCTGGATCTGGATCTGGATCTAGACCTGGACCTGGTCCTGGTTCTGGTTCTGGTTCTGGTTCTGGATCTGGATCTGGATCTGGATCTGAACCTGGTCCTGGTTCTGGTCCTGGATCTGGATCTAGACCTGGACCTGGTCCTGGTCCTGGTTCTGGTTCTGGTTCTGGATCTGGATCTGGATCTAGACCTGGACTTGGTTCTGGTTCTGGTTCTGGATCTGGATGTGGATCTGGAACTGGATCTAGACCTGGACCTGGTTCTGGATCTGGATCTGGATCTGGATCTGGATCTGAACCTGGTCCTGGTACTGGTCCTGGATCTGGATCTGGATCTGGATCTGGATCTGGATCTAGACCTGGACCTGGTCCTGGTCCTGGTCCTGGTCCTGGTTCTGGTTCTGGTTCTGGATCAGACGAGGATCCGTTTCCACATTAACGTTTTCAAGTGAAAACACAAAACTCTGGTTGGGTTTCCATGACAACGGCGCCGGGAGCCTCTGAAAACGGGACTTTTTGAAAAGATAAGTTTAAAAAGTTGCCAGAACTCCTGCAGAGGTTTTGTGTTTATGAATAAAGAAGGTCGGTTCCAGAGCGGAACAGCTGGACGGAACGTTCCACGGCACAGGAAACGGGAAAAATGCAACTTGTATATATGTGTATATGTGTGTATGTATGTATATATATATATATCACACATACATACATAGGAATGTACACTACTAAACTGCATTTTGTTGCATTTGTTATGACAAAGTTTAATCTAATCTAATCTAACATGTTAACACTAAGAACCTAACCTTAAGAACACCTTAAAAAGATGCTAAGAACACCTTAAGAACACCTTAAGAACATGCTAATATGTCTTAAGAACTCGCTAAGATAACTTAAGAACACCTTAAAAATATGCTAAGAACACCTTAAGAATACCTTAAGAACACCTTAAGAATACCTTAAGAATACCTTAAGAACACCTTAAGAACACCTTAAGAACACCTTAAGAACATCCTAAGATAACTTAAGAACACCTTAAGAAGATGCTAAGAACACCTTAAGAATACCTTAAGTACACCTTAAGAACATGCTAAGAACACCTTAAGAACACCTTAAGAATTTCCTAAGAACCCCTTAAGAACACCTTAAGAATACCTTAAGAACACCTTAAGAACACCTTAAGAACATCCTAAGATAACTTAAGAACACCTTAAGAAGATGCTAAGAACACCTTAAGAATACCTTAAGTACACCTTAAGAACATGCTAAGAACACCTTAAGAACACCTTAAGAATTTCCTAAGAACCCCTTAAGAACACCTTAAGAATACCTTAAGAACACCTTAAGAACACCTTAAGAACATCCTAAGATAACTTAAGAACACCTTAAGAAGATGCTAAGAACACCTTAAGAATACCTTAAGTACACCTTAAGAACATGCTAAGAACACCTTAAGAACACCTTAAGAATACCTTAAGTACACCTTAAGAACATGCTAAGAACACCTTAAGAACACCTTAAGAATATCCTAAGAACCCCTTAAGAACACGTTAAGAATACCTTAAGAACACGTTAAGAACATGTTAAGAACACGCTACAACACGCTAAGAACACGCTAACAAACATCAGTTGGACTTCTTGTTTGGACTTTGGGAAAAAATCACGAGTACTTTTATTTTGTCGGGTACTTTACTTCCTCTCCGGCCGGCCGGAAAGTTCCCTCTCCTCTGTCGGACTTTTGGAGCGACGATAAGATCTGACCTGGTGTCAGTTTGTTTAGCGCTCAGGTGCATCCTGGGAGTTTTTCTCGGCGCTCCGGCGCCCAGAGGGAACTTTGGTGTTCGTGTTTAGAGGAAGTGACGGAGTTTTACCGCCTGCCGCTGCTCCACCTCCTGCTCCGCTCACAGCAGGAGGCGTGACGCTCAGGGATTAACGCAGATTACAGTCTGGACCCGGTCCAGGTGAGCAGGAGGAAGAAGAGAAGGGGGCGTGGCCAAACCCAACCTGAGGAAATGTGATGAAAGTGACTTGACTCACGCCTGGAGGAGGAGGAGGATGAGGAGGAAGAGGAGGAGGAGGAAGAGGAGGAGGAGGAGGAGGAGGAGGAGGAGGAGGAAGAGGAAGAGGAAGAGGAAGAGGAGGAAGAAGAGGAGGAAGAAGAAGGAGGAGGAGGAAGAGGAGGAGGAGGAGGAGGAGGATGAGGAGGAAGAGGAGGAAGAGGAGGAGCAGGAGGAGCAGGAGGAAGAGGAGGAGGAGCAGGAGGAGGAAGATGAGGAGGAAGAGGAGGAGGAGGAGGAGGAGGAGGAGGAAGAGGAGGAGGAGCAGGAGGAGAAAGAGGAGGAGGAGAAAGAGGAGGAGGAAGAGGAAGAGGAGGAGGAAGAAGAGGAGGAGGATGAGGAAGAGGAGGAGCAGGAGGAGGAGGAGGAGGAAGAAGAGGAGGAGGATGAGGAAGAGGAGGAGGAGCAGGAGGAGGAGGAGGAGGAAGAAGAGGAAGAGGATGAGGAAGAGGAGGAGGAGCAGGAGGAGGAGGAAGAGGAGGAGGAGCAAGAGGAGGAGGAGGAGGAGCAGGAGGAGGAAGAAGAGGAAGAGGAAGATGAGTTCAACCTTTACTACAAGAAGCAGAAGTAAACAATTGAAAAGTCAAAGTTTTACCTCGGGATTCTTCTGTTGATTTGATTCTTTTCCTCTTTTATCCAGTTTAACGTTTATTTCAGGACATTGAATTATTAACGTCCCTCTTTTTCTGTCCATCCATTCTTTTTTTTAACCTTTTATCTGATTCATTAATAAATAAATACAATTATATATATATATATAAAAAAAACCAAGCGTCTAATAGCCTGACAAATTCTATTTGTGTAAATATAACAAAGTTTGATCACGTTTCTTTAAAACGAGGAGTCCCACGTTGATGACGTCATCAGCGAGGGCCGCAGGCGTCCGTCCCAAACCGCAGGTGAGGAGGTGGAGGCTCTCGGGCGCCACAGGTAACTAACACGGTATAAATGTAACTAAATGTAATCAAGTATAATGTGCAGTAATGGAACTACTGCTGAATATTAAATACCTCTGACTTTCTCACTTATTACAGAGATATGCTTAGCTTAGCTAGCTTAGTAGCTATCTGCTAAGTTATGTGACTGGACTCTTTAGCATGTAGCATGTAGCATGGCCAGAGCTACCGGCTAGTAAAAGTAATTAAATAAACATTAGTCTATTTTCACTGTCCTCTGTCGTGTTGTTTAACGTATTCTAGTATTTTTTGTGGATTTTAGGAATCCAGGTGGTGAATTTTAATGGTTAATCTTAATAATGTTACTGATTCTACTGCAGTTTATATGTATAATGTATATTATGTGTATATACGATGTTTAGTATCTGTGGGAAGTTTTATGAAAGCAGGTTTTGCATTTTAATAGTTACTGCTAATGTCAGACGTTTTTACTGCATGTGGTATTTCTACATAAGTATTATTATTAGTATTATTATGTTTTGTGGCTGCAGATGGAAACTTTTCTTCAAGATTGATGTTTTTGTACACGGCTCCTGAAAAATACATACATTTAAGTTCATCACGTTGAGAAATTCAGAACTTCTGTAAAGTTTTTTTTCTTTGTAAACAACGTGTCCCTCTTTCTCTACAGTTTATTTATCCTTTCATTAATATTCCACTTTAAAAAAACAACAAACTATACTTTAATATAAAAAAAAAGACAAATCTTTTCTGTTCTGAAGCCAAAATTGTAGTTTTCCTGGAGGTTCTGGACTGGTGGTTCTAGACTTGTAGTTCTGGACTGATGGTTCTAGACCGGTGGTTCTGGACCGCTCTGGACTGGTGGTTCTAGACCGGTGGTTCTGGACCGCTCTGGACTGGTGGTTCTGGACTGGTGGTTCTAGACTGATGGTTCTAGACCGCTCTGGACTGGTGGTTCTGGACTGATGGTTCTAGACCGCTCTGGACTGGTGGTTCTGGACTGATGGTTCTAGACCGGTGGTTCTGGACTGGTGGTTCTAGACTGGTGGTTCTGGACCGCTCTGGACTGGTGGTTCTGGACCGCTCTGGACTGGTGGTTCTAGACCGGTGGTTCTGGACCGCTCTGGACTTGTGGTTCTGGACCGCTCTGGACTGGTGGTTCTAGACTGATGGTTCTAGACCGCTCTGGACTGGTGGTTCTAGACTGGTGGTTCTGGACTGGTGGTTCTGGACTGGCGGTTCTAGACTTGTAGTTCTGGACCGCTCTGGACTGGTGGTTCTGGACTGGCGGTTATAGACTGGCGGTTATAGACCAGTGGTTCTGGACGGTGCCTTCAGGGACCTCCAGTAAAACCCATTAACCCACGTCGACGCGAGGGGAAAAAAACCAAAACAAGCCCCGGAGACGTTCACTTTATCAAAATAGTTTATTTAGGCTTTTGTCACAAAAGCGAAGAGGTGTGGTCTCTAACGTCTCGTCAAAATGCTCCAACTAAAAACTCCAACAAACGTCGGTCCGACTTTAAGAGCTAAAGAAACAAAGAGGCGGAAAACTTAAAAAAAAAACAAAAAAGAAAAAGAAAAACTTCACATCACTGATTCATACGTGAGATGCTGTTATTGTACATGAGGGCTGAAGAGACGAGGGGGGGGGGGGGGGTTCAGGTGGGGGTGGGGTTCTGCCCCCCCCCCCCCCCTCCCCCCCCCAGGCTGGTACGAGGGGTCAGAGGTCGCCGGAGGAACAAGAGTCCGAGGTGCTTCTTTCTCTCCACGTCGCTCATCATTTTACACGTCCGTTGGAGGGCGGGGTTCAAAAAAACAACAACACAACCCCCCACGAGGACGTGAGGGCGGGGGAGGGGCGGAGGGGGCGGGGCTACTTGGCGGGGATCTTGGCTCTCTTGCGGGCGATGGCGTCCTCCACCGCCTTCAGCTGCTTCAGCAGCTCCTCGCGGCGAGACAACGTGTTGCTAGGTTTCCCCGACGCCGAGGCTCCGCCGGCGGCGGCGGCAGCGGCGGCGGGCGGAGGCTTCCCCGACGGCGCCGCCGGGCCCTTACCGGACGACTTGGTGGGCGGGGACAGAGGACGCTTCCTGGGGGGGGAAGAGGAGGGAGAGGAATGAGGAAGAGCTGCTGCCGGTGTTCTTAAGGTGTTCTTAGCATGTTCTTAAGGTATTCTTAAGGTGTTCTTAGCATGTTCTTAAGGTATTCTTAAGGTATTCTTAGCATGTTCTTAAGGTGTTCTTAGCATGTTCTTAAGGTGTTCTTAGCATGTTTTTAAGGCATTCTTAAGGTGTTTTTAGCATGTTCTTAAGGTATTCTTAAGGTGTTCTTAGCATGTTCTTAAGGTGTTCTTAGCATGTTTTTAAGGTATTCTTAAGGTGTTCTTAGCATGTTCTTAAGGTGTTCTTAGCATGTTCTTAAGGTGTTCTTAGCATGTTTTTAAGGCATTCTTAAGGTGTTTTTAGCATGTTCTTAAGGTCTTCTTAAGGTGTTCTTAGCATGTTCTTAAGGTGTTCTTAGCATGTTTTTAAGGTATTCTTAAGGTGTTCTTAAGGTATTCTTAAGGTGTTCTTAACGTGTGTGTGTGTGTGTGTGTGTGTGTGTCATACTGACCTGTCTCCAGGGGGGGGCAGTGGCCGGGGGCCCTGGCCCCGCAGCCGCTCCATGCGGGGGGACATCAGGGGCCGGCCGGGCATCCGTTTGTCACGGCCTGGAAAACAACACGGGGCGTTCAGGGAGCGTAGGAACGACGACCGGAGGTGAAAACGATGGAATCCCCTACGGTATTCCAGAGTCCCTGAACGCATCGCGAACTACAAGACGGTGGAAACGACTCGCCCTTAACGACGTAAAACCTCCGAATCCTCCACTTTTAAGTTGACCGACACTCAAACCTGCACCTGAACGCCTCACGTGGCGTTTTCCTGCAGAAACAGCTTAATGGTTAAAAGAGTGTGTGTGACCCACGTTCAGCCCCGGTCCCTGAACACCCCACGATCAGCCCCGGTCCCTGAACACCCCACGATCAGCCCCTGTCCCTGAACGCCAGCGAACGCCCCACGTTCGGCCCCGGTCCCCGAACGCCCCACGTTTCGCACCGGTCCCCGAACGCCTCACGTGTCTGCTGGCAGGCTCATAAAACACCACAAAGTAAAATAAAACTCATGCGAGTGTCGAATTTAAATGGTCCCTGAACGCCTCATGGGCCCCTGAACGCCTCCTGAACCTGCTGCGTCCGTTTGTTCAGCCAAAAAAGAGTTTTAAGTATTTTTATCAAGTCTTTGTATGTTTTTGATCCAGGCGCTAGATTTCCCACTGCTCCTGAACGCCCCATGAGTGACTGGCTCTGAGAATGTGCAGTGGCAGTAAAGAGAGGGTGTGTGTGTGTGTGTGTGTGTGTGTGTGTGTACCTCTGTCTGGAGACATGGCCATCCTCTTACTGAGGGGCGACCCGGGCCGGTCCTTGTCCGAGGGAAGGTACCGCTTCCTGCTTCCTTTGTCGCCCTGTTGCTGTGAAACAAACAACCACCGTCAGACAGTGTGTGTGTGTGTGTGTGTGTGTGTGTGTGTGTGTGTGTGTGTGTGTTTAGCCCAAACTTTAGCATTTAGCACAAATCTGACCTTTAGCGCTACCCCCAACTTTAGCATTTAGCACAAACTTTAGTACAGTAGTGTGTGTGTGTGTGTGTGTGTGTGTGTTTAGCCCAAACTTTAGCATTTAGCACAAATCTGACCTTTAGCGCTACCCCCAACTTTAGCATTTAGCACAAATCTGACCTTTAGCGCTACCCCCAACTGTAGCATTTAGCACAAACTTTAGTACAGTAGTGTGTGTGTGTGTGTGTGTGTGTTTAGCCCAAACTTTAGCATTTAGCACAAATCTGACCTTTAGCGCTACCCCCAACTTTAGCATTTAGCACAAATCTGACCTTTAGCGCTACCCCCAACTTTAGCATTTAGCACAAACTTTAGTACAGTAGTGTGTGTGTGTGTGTGTTTAGCCCAAAGTTTAGCATTTAGCACAAATCTGACCTTTAGCGCTACCCCCAACTTTAGCATTTAGCACAAATCTGACCTTTAGCGCTACCCCCAACTTTAGCATTTAGCACAAATCTGACCTTTAGCGCTACCCCCAACTGTAGCATTTAGCACAAACTTTAGTACAGTAGTGTGTGTGTGTGTGTGTGTGTGTGTGTGTGTTTAGCCCAAACTTTAGCATTTAGCACAAATCTGACCTTTAGCGCTACCTCCAACTTTAGCATTTAGCACAAATCTGACCTTTAGCGCTACCCCCAACTTTAGCATTTAGCACAAACTTTAGTACAGTAGTGTGTGTGTGTGTGTGTTTAGCCCAAACTTTAGCATTTAGCACAAATCTGACCTTTAGCACTACCCCCCAACTTTAGCATTTAGCACAAATCTGACCTTTAGCGCTACCCCCCAACTTTAGCATTTAGCACAAATCTGACCTTTAGCACTACCCCCCAACTTTAGCATTTAGCACAAACTTTAGTACAGTAGTACTAATTCAATAGTAGTGTGTGTGTGTGTGTGTGTGTGTGTGTGTGTGTGTGTGTGTGTGTGTGTGTGTGTGTGTGTGTGTGTGTGTCCCACCTTGTTAAGCAGAGTCAGCTTAATGTCCTTATGTGACCCCGAGCCTCCGTAACCTCCGGGTGGTCCCATGGACCCGGGGGGCGGGTGTCCCGGGTGGCCCCCCCTGCTGCCGGGCCCGGACCGGGGGACCGGGTGGGGCCCCCCGTGGCCCCCCCGAGGCAGGGGCCCCGACGGGTCCATCTTCCTGCGCTCGTCCCTGAAGGCCTCGTCCTTCTTCAGCAGCCGCTCTGGAAACAAAACGTTAAAACGACTCCGGAAAACTTCTAATTAAAAAAACATTCAACTTTACTGCTTTGATCTGCTTTGATCTGATTAATCGATGGAAAACAAACAACCATGAATTCATCACAGTAACTCCAACTAATCACATAAAGTTCATATAAGTTTATCATGTGAAAACAATCAAATCAGTCGATAAACAAACAAAAATCCAAAAACAAAAACAAACGATTAAAATTTCACCTTAAAACGACCAAAAACTACAATTTTCCCAATAAACCTGGAGAATATAAACTAAAACACCTGATAATTCAATTATTGTCATTTTTAAAAATTATTTCTGTTAAATTTCAATTAAAATAATTAGAATTTCAGACAAAATATTTTTTCTCTCAAATATAATAAAAAAAAAAAACTATTTATTTTAAAAGAGCCATTTTTGAGGCCAAGATGTTGATCGTGTTTAATAATCAAAAAAAAGTATAAAAAGCTAAATTAAATTTATTTTCTAAAGAAATTCAACGAAAATCATTTTAAAATGGAAGTTGAAACATCATTTTATGTTAAAAATGTCTTTTCTAAAAATCAATAATCTGGTCAAATTCAACTAAAATGTTTAATTATTGTATAAAAAGATTTTAAAAAGAAGTTTAAAAAGATTTTTAAAAGATTTTTGAAAGTGTTTAAAAAGATTTTTAAAAGAAGAGTTAAAAAAGATCTTTAAAAGATTTAAAAACATTTTGAAAAGAAGAGTTTAAAAAGATTTTTAAAGGATTTTAAAAAGATTTTTAAAAGAAAAGTTTAAAAAGATTTAAAAAATTGTTTGAAGAGTCAAATCATCAGAAAACCTGGAGCCACGACTCCGTCCCTCACCTCTCGTCTTGTCCCGGCCGTGTGGCCCCCGGTCCCTGGGTCCCTCCCTGGGACCGTTGGGTCCCTCCCTGGGACCGTCCCTTGGTCCGTCCCTGGGTCCGTCTCTTGGTCCGTCCCTGGGTCCGTCTCTGGGTCCGTCCCTGGGTCCGTCCCTTGGTCCCTCCCTGGGACCCTCCCTAGGTCCGTCCCTAGGTCCGTCCCTGGGACCGTCCCTAGGCCCGTCTCTGGGTCCGTCCCTTGGTCCCTCCCTGGGGACCGTCTCTGGGTCCCTCCCTGGGACCGTCTCTGGGTCCGTCTCTGGGTCCGTCCCTGGGCCCGTCCCTGGGCCCGTCCCGGGCCCCGGCCCTCTCCTTGCGGGGGGGCTGGCTGGGCGTGGGGGACCGGGAGCTGGCGGAGGACACGGGACTGGCCAGGTCGGCGTACATGTCGTCAGAGTCGGCGCTGCGAACGGAGCTGCTGCTGGACGAGGCCGAGGACACGGAGGACACACTGCTGACGCTCAGAGACCTGGGGGACAGAGGGACGCCATGGGGGTGAGTCTGGAGGGAGACGGGGGGGGGGGGGGGGGGGGTGGAGGTGGACACCGGGGACAGTACCTGGACTTCCTGGATCCGGACCGGGAGTGGGACAGTGAGTTGGACGAAGACCTGGATCTGGAGCTGGACCCGGAGTAGCTGCTGCCGCTGACGCTGCCGCTCACCGTCCGTCTGCAACCACAGGGAGTCAAACTCCTCCTGCTGCGCCTCCTCCTGCTCCTCTTCCTCCTCCTGTCTCACTCCTGCTCCCCCTCCCCCTCCCCCTCCTGCTCCTCCTCCTCCTTCTGTCTCACTCCTCCTCCTCCTCCCCCTCCCCCTCCTGCTCCTCCTCCTCCTTCTGTCTCACTCCTCCTCCTCCTGTCTCACTCCTCTTCCTCCTGACCATCTCACTCCTCCTCCTCCCCCTCCTGCTCCACCTCCTCCTTCTGTCTCACTCCTCTTCCTCCTGACCATCTCACTCCTCCTCCTCCCCCTCCTGCTCCTCCTCCTCCTTCTGTCTCACTCCTCTTCCTCCTGACCGTCTCACTCCTCCTTCTGTCTCACTCCTCCTCCTCCCCCCTCCTCCTGTCTCACTCCTCTTCCTCCTGACCATCTCACTCCTCCTCCTTCTCCACCTCCTTCTGTCTCACTCCTCCTCCCCCCTCCTCCTTCTGTCTCACTCCTCCTCCTCCTGACAGTCTCACTCCTCCTCCTCCTCCTCCTGACAGTCTCACTCCTCCCCCCCCTCCTCCTTCTGTCTCACTCCTCCTCCCCCCCCTCCTCCTCCTGTCTCACTCCTCCTCCTCCTCCTCCTCCTCCACCCCCCCCCCCTCCCAGCAGGTGTCTTACCTCCGGGGGAGGTTCTGCGGTCGTTCTTTCCTCCGCCCGTCTCTCTGGTTCGGAGGTTTCCCAGGTACTCGAGGGGGGGCCGGTCTCCCCGCTGGACCCCCTCCCCCCCCCGCCTCCACCTCCTCCTGCTCCTCCGGCCCCGCCCCCTCCCGGGCCCCCGCCTCCAGCCTCGCGGGGGTTGGCGGCGGGTTTCCCCCCCTCCATGGGGGGTTTGGGGGGCCGGCCCCCCGGCGGGCCGCCGGGCGGGGGGGGGCTGGGGGCCTTCTTCAGGGGGGGCTTGTCCCGGCGGGGGGGGGGGCAATGGCGCCCGGCTTCAGAGGAGGACTGCAGGGAGACCACGACATCGTCAACACAAACTGATCAGCACTGCCACTTTAGATTTTCACAATAAAAGCCAGGAAGTGGGGGCTTCACCCTTTCGCCATCACAGGATGGGGGTCGGCTTTGTTCTTGATGTTCCTGGGAGCCGCCGGAGACGGAGACGGGGACGTGGAGAAAGACCGAGACCTGAGGACCAACGAGACCGTCAGGACAACTGCTCTCGTCCTGTCTCGTGAGGACACTGTGTGTCCCCCAGGGGGACAGTGTGTCTTCTCAGGGCCCAGAGGACAGTGTCGCCTCAGGGACCAGAGGACAGCGTGTCAGAGGACAGTGTCTCCTCAGTGACCAGAGGACAGTGTCTCCTCAGGGTCCAGAGGACAGTGTGTCCCCAGGGACCAGAGGACAGTGTCTCCTCAGGGACCAGAGGACAGTGTGTCTCCTCAGGGTCCAGAGGACAGTGTGTGTTCTCAGGGACCAGAGGACAGTGTGTCAGAGGACAGTGTCTCCTCAGGGACCAGAGGACAGTGTGTGTCCTCAGGGTCCTGAGAGGACAGTGTGTCTCCTCAGGGTCCAGAGGACAGTGTGTCTCCTCAGGGTCCAGAGGACAGTGTTTCCTCAGGGTCCAGAGGACAGTGTGTCTCCTCAGGGACCAGAGGACAGTGTGTCAGAGGACAGTGTCTCCTCAGGGTCCAGAGGACAGTGTGTGTCCCCAGGGACCAGAGGACGTGTCTCCTCAGGGACCAGAGGGACAGTGTGTCTCCTCAGGGTCCAGAGGACAGTGTGTGTTCTCAGGGACCAGAGGACAGTGTGTCAGAGGACAGTGTCTCCTCAGGGACCAGAGGACAGTGTGTGTCCTCAGGGACCAGAGGACAGTGTGTCAGAGGACAGTGTCTCCTCAGGGTCCAGAGGACAGTGTGTGTCCTCAGGGACCAGAGGACAGTGTGTCAGAGGACAGTGTCTCCTCAGGGACCAGAGGACAGTGTGTGTCCTCAGGGACCAGAGGACAGTGTGTCAGAGGACAGTGTCTCCTCAGGGACCAGAGGACAGTGTGTGTCCTCAGGGACCAGAGGACAGTGTGTCAGAGGACAGTGTCTCCTCAGGGACCAGAGGACAGTGTGTGTCCTCAGGGACCAGAGGACAGTGTGTCAGAGGACAGTGTCTCCTCAGGGACCAGAGGACAGTGTGTGTCCTCAGGGACCAGAGGACAGTGTGTCAGAGGACAGTGTGTCAGAGGACAGTGTCTCCTGAGGGACACCCACCTGGAGCGGCTGCCGCTGAAGGAGCTGTGATGCGAGGAGTGGCTGGAGTAGGAGCTGAAGGAGGACGAGCGGCTGCGGGAGCGAGACGAGCCGGAGCCGGAGAACGAGGACGAGCGAGACGAAGACCTGAGGGACAAAGACACACAAGCTGCAGCGACACTGGAGAAGACGTCCAGAACCAACTGGACCAGAGGCCAAAGACGCTCTTCGGGAACCAGAGAGAACAAGGACACCGTGGACAGAGACTAAACAGCGCCTCCTACCTGGAGGAGTTGGACAGGGACACTGAGGACCCAGAGGGCCGGTGTCTCCGGCGGCCTCGGGGCGGGGAGCCCAGCCCAGGACGTCTCCGGGGGGACTTGGACCGGCGCCAGGGGTCCTTCCACTCGTCCGGCCCCCTCATGACAGGAAGGACCTCCTTCTTAGACGGCGGCTCCATCGGCCTGCTGGGAGGACAGAAGGGGGACGGACATCGGGTCAATGTCAACTTTAGCATTTAGCACGAGTCTTAACTTTAGCATTTAGCAAATATCTGAACTTAAGCGCTAGTCCAAATTTTAGCATTTAGCACAAACTTTAGCGCTCGTCCAAACTTTAGCATTTAGCACAAATCTGAACTCTAGCGCTAGCCCAAACTTTAGCATTTAGCCCAAACTTTAGTGCTAGTCCAAACTTTAGCATTTAGCACAAATCTGAACTTTAGCATTTAGCCCAAACTTTAGCACTAGTCCAAACTTTAGCATTTAGCACAAATCTGAACTTTAGCGCTACCCCCAACTTTACCATTTATCCCAAACTTTAGCATTTAGCACAAGTCTTAACTTTAGCATTTAGCAAATATCTGAACTTTAGCGTTAGTCCAAACTTTAGCATTTAGCACAAACTTTAGCGCTCGTCCAAACTTTAGCATTTAGCACAAATCTGAACTTTAGCGCTAGCCCAAACTTTAGCATTTAGCCCAAACTTTAGCATTTAGCCCAAATCTGAACTTTAGCGCTCCCCCCCAACTTTAGCATTTAGCCCAAACTTTAGCACGCACCCGACCGTCCAGCCGAAGCTCATATAAAGAAAAGTGTTAGTCAACGCGATTTACTGCATTACCGTAATAACTATAATAACTTATGTGTAACGTGAAACAACCGTGAGCCCGAGCACTCGGGTTAGGGAAGCGTGGAGGATTACGCTACACGGCGCGCTGCCAGAACATGCGAGGGTTTTTCCCGCCGTCGACCTTTTTTTTTTGTAAAACAATCACACCCCGGAGGAGCGAAGCCTCAATGTTTGTTGGAGGAAATGAGCAGCGTCAGTGGATATTCCCACTGCATGAAGAAAGAGTGCCCGAGGACACTTGTGAAGAGGACGAGGGGGGGGGGGGGGGGGAGGGGAGGTGTTTGCAATGTGTGATGCAACAGCAAACATCAGAAGTCGGCGTCTATATTTAGCCCTGGCGTCGTGACAGCAGAGCTAATTATAGCGGAGGCGCTGCAGACGAGCTATTAATAGCCGCGTGTTCGTCCCATCGGGACACGAGGAAGTGAGTGAAGTCGTCAACAGACGACGATGTCATCACGCAGGACGAGTCTCAAAAAAGACGTTTCAAAACGAGACGTCAAGATCCTGGCGGTTTGTCAGCGCTTGAGACGGTTTAAAGTCGATATTCTAATTCACCGCCGGCCCTTTAAGAGCGGCCATGACACCCACGTGGCGCCCGGTTTGTCAACAACCTGGATCGTCTCTTAACTTCCAAACACTTTCAAAGTTAAAAGTTCAAGAATTAATTAATTCTGATCTAAAATACTAAATAGATAAAAGGGAGATCGATGTGACGGAAAACCAGGAAAGACAAAGAAAGTAAAAAGCAACAAGCGAAAAAAAACAAAAAAAACGTTAAAAAGGTAAACTTTTAATTTTTCTCAACGTCTGAAATGTAGAATAAAACAACATTTTCTTCACTTTAACCATTTTAAGCATCTTTTTTTAGTGATTTATTCCTAATGGTGGGAACAGTTTTAGCTAAAATAGCAATGTTAACCTCTTTTAGCGGTTTTTAATGATTTTCCCCCCCATAAATACCGACATTATTTATAAAACAACTAGCGGAATAAACGTAAAAGTGCAGTTTGTAAATTTTTCAGACCGTTTTTAAGCATTTTTAAAAAAAGTAATTGATGCTGTTTTTATACAATTTTAGCACTTCCTGTTGCTTTGTCCACTTTCATCTTCGTTTTTTGACATTCTTTTTTTAAAAGTAGTAAATCCGCCGCTGTAACGCGACGTCGCAAACGTGACGAAACTGAGATCAATCACTTCGCTGAAGAACAATCCGACGACGGAGAAGCACTTTTTTTTCCCCCACTTCTAATCGTTTCTTTTTTCAAGCGTTACTTTATGTCTAATATTAAATCTGCAGGTTGGAGCAAAAGATTAAAAAAAGTTAAAAAAAATAAATAAGTGCAAGTATGTCTGAACGAGGGCCTGAAAAAGTTGGTATTTCTAAAAAAACCCAAAAAGAAACGGTCCATTTATTGTGCAAAATTCTTGTTGTGGAGTTGAAAGGAGTTCAAAGGGGGGGGTGGGTCAGATTACACAAAGCTTCCGTTTACAGCTTCCTCCGTCCTGCGTCACGTTTCCAGGTGGAACCGGTTTCCCCCGGCCGAGTTCCACCTGCAGCCGGGAGCTTTTTGCGTCGCGTCACTCAGAGCGTAGACAAAGGTTTGGGGCGGGCGTGTCGGAAAACGAGTCGCCGTAGTTGTCGTCGGCGGCGACGACAAAGAGAAAATCTACACAAAACTTCCAGGATTTCAAAAGGCCGAGGAAACGAGACGAGGACGGAACGTTGGGAAAGTTGGTGAAGGTGTGTGAGGCCACGTCACCGCGATGGAGCGGAGCCAGCAACTAGATGGCTCCCAGGTGAAGTCATCGCATAGTCAATCATCAGCTGCAAGACTCTGCAAACACTTACAACCACCGTCCAAAACCACCGTCTATAAACACTTAAAACTATTGTCTATAGACACTTAAAACTATTGTCTATAGACACTTAAAACTATTGTCTATAGACACTTAAAACTATTGTCTATAGACACTTACAACTATCGCCTATAGACACTTAAAACTATTATCTAGAAACACTTAAAACTATTATCTATAGACACTTACAACCACCGTCTAAAACCACTGTCTATAAACACTTAAAAGTATCGTCTATAGACACTTAAAACTATTGTCTATAGACACTTAAAACTATCATCTATAGACACTTAAAACTATTGTCTATAGACACTTAAAACTATTGTCTATAGACACTTAAAACTATTGTCTATAGACACTTACAACTATCGTCTAGAAACACTTAAAACTATCGTCTATAGACACTTAAAACTATTGTCTACAAAGACTTACAACCACCGTCTATAAATACCTAAAACTATTATCTATAAACACTTAAAACCACCATCTATAAACACCAAAAACTATAATCTATAGACACTTAAAACCACCGTCTATAAACACTTAAAACCACCATCAATAAACACTTAAAACTATCATCTATAAACACCTAAAGCTATTATCTATAAACACTTAAAATCACCGTCTATAAATACCTAAAACTATAATCTATAAACACTTAAAACCACCGTCTATAAACACTTAAAACCACCGTCTATAAACACTTAAAACCACCGTCAATAAACACCAAAACTATTATCTATAGACACAAAACTATCATCTATAAACACTTAAAACTATCATCTATAAACACCTAAAACTATTATCTATAAACACTTAAAATCACAGTCTATAGACACTAAAAACCACCGTCTATAGACACTAAAAACTATCGTCTATAAATACCTAAAACTATCATCTATAAACACTTAAAACTATCGTCTATAAATACCGAAAACTATCGTCTATAAACAGTTAAAATCACCGTCTATAAACACCTAAAACTATTATCTATAAACACTTAAAATTACCGTCTATAAACACCTAAAACTATTATCTATAAACACTTAAAATCACCGTCTATAGACACCTAAAACTATCACCTATAGACACTTAAAACCAGGAAACCAGTGTTTACCAACACGTCCAGTCATACAGTCGTCTGCTAACTTTAGCTAGAAACGATTCCGTACGAACAGTCGGAGGTTTTGTAACACTTCACAGAACCAGCCTGTTAAAACACATCAAACGTTTTGAAACGTATCGTCTGCAAACACTCGGAGCGGAATGAACCCATGAATGAACCCATGAAAGCCGGCGCCCCCGGTGTGTGTGTGTGTTTTGCGGCGTTCCTCACTTGGGCGCCATGCCGAGTGGCGAGCGCGGCTTCAGCTTGTCGTCCTCCTTCTTGTCGCGGACGTCGCGCGGCGGCCTCATCCTGGGCCGCTCCTTCTCGTCGCGCTTCATGCGGTCGCGCTCCCACTCCTCCTTCCTCCTCATGCGCTCCTTCTCGCGCTCCCGCTCCCTCTCGCGCTCCCGCTCCCGCTGCCGCCGCTCGCGCTCCCGGTGGTCCCGCTCACGCTCCCGGTCGCGGGGGCGCTCGCGGGGGTCGCGCTCCCGCTCGCGCTCCTGGAGGACAAGGAGGACAGGAAGTCTCTGAATAGGAAAACCCTTTTGGTGTGTGTGTGTGTGTGTGTGTGTGTGTGTGTGTGTGTGTGTGTGCTCCTTCACTCACGCTGTAGTGGTAGGGCAGCGGGGCTTCGGTGTACTGCACCCTGAAGTTCTCGTACTGGCCTCCTCGCCACAGAGCCTCCATCTCGTAGTCGTAGTACGGATCGGCGTACGGATCCCTGCAGGAGGAGGAGGAGGAGGAGCCTCCGTCAGTGGGGCTCACGAGGACCTCCAACACCAGATTATAGAGCATCTTCCTCCTCTAACACCAGATTATAGAGCATCTTCCTCCTATAATCACGATTATAGAGCATCTTCCCCCTCTAACACCAGATTACAGAGCATCTTCCTCCTATAATCAAGAGTATAGAGCATCTTCCTCCTCTAACACCAGATTATAGAGCATCTTCCTCCTCTAACACCAGATTATACAGCATCTTCCTCCTCTAACACCAGATTATACAGCATCTTCCTCCTCTAACATCAGATTATACAGCATCTTCCTCCTCTAACACCAGATTATAGAGCATCTCCCTCCTCCAACATCAGATTATAGAGCATCTTCCCCCTCTAACACCAGATTATAGAGCATCTTCCTCCTCTAACGTCACATTATAGAGCATCTTCCTCCTCTAACACCAGATTATAGAGCATCTTCCTCCTATAATCACGATTATAGAGCATCTTCCCCCTCTAACACCAGATTATAGAGCATCTTCCTCCTATAATCAAGAGTATAGAGCATCTTCCTCCTCTAACACCAGATTATAGAGCATCTTCCTCCTCTAACACCAGATTATACAGCATCTTCCTCCTCTAACACCAGATTATACAGCATCTTCCTCCTCTAACATCAGATTATACAGCATCTTCCTCCTCTAACACCAGATTATAGAGCATCTCCCTCCTCCAACATCAGATTATAGAGCATCTTCCCCCTCTAACACCAGATTATAGAGCATCTTCCTCCTCTAACGTCACATTATAGAGCATCTTCCTCCTCTAACACCAGATTATAGAGCATCTTCCTCCTCTAACACCAGATTATAGAGCATCTTCCCCCTCTAACATCAGATTATAGAGCATCTTCCTCCTCTGACACCAGATTATAGAGCATCTTCCTCCTCTAACGTCACATTATAGAGCATCTTCCTCCTCTAACACCAGATTATAGAGCATCTTCCTCCTCTAACACCAGATTATAGAGCATCTTCCCCCTCTAACATCAGATTATAGAGCATCTTCCTCCTCTGACACCAGATTATAGAGCATCTTCCTCCTCTAACGTCACATTATAGAGCATCTTCCTCCTCTAACACCAGATTATAGAGCATCTTCCTCCTCTAACACCAGATTATAGAGCATCTTCCCCCTCTAACATCAGATTATAGAGCATCTTCCTCCTCTGACACCAGATTATAGAGCATCTTCCTCCTCTGACACCAGATTATAGAGCATCTTCCTCCTCTAACACCAGATTATAGAAGTGGTGGAAACAGAGACGTACCCATAAGCAGGATCTCTGAAGTCGACTTCACTGCAGGAGAGAGAAAGTGACGATCAGACTGACAGGAAGCAGGAAAAACGTTCTGAACCAGTGTTTTTCAACCTTTTTTGAACTGAAGCTGCGACTTGGTGTGTGTGTGTGTGTGTGTGTGTGTGTGCGTGTGTGTGTCGTACTCTCGGATGATGCGGTAGCTGCGCTCCCTGAAGAACTCGTTCTCCTTGTCGAACTCTCGCTCGTCCTCGCCGATCGTCACGTTGAACCGTTTCTCCTCGAAGTCCGGCTCCTGCTCCTTACGGATGGTGGCCTTCTTCAGCACCTGACACACACACACACACACACACACACACACACACACACACACACACACACACACACACACACACACACACACACACACACACACACACACACACACACACACACACACACACACACACACACACACACACACACACACACGTCAGATTGTGTGCTGGTCTGAGGAGAAGACCTTCCAGTAGGGGGCTCCCTGGCGCCCCCTGCAGGCGGGTGGGGGGGGGGGGGGGGGGGGGGGGGGGGTGGTGGTGTTCACCTCCTTGGCGTGCCTCAGCCCCCGCTCCCAGGCGCTCTCCACAGGAGGCTCCGCTGGGGGGGGAGGAGGGGGGAGCTCCTCCACCGCAGGAGCAGCCTGAAACAGACAGGGCAGTTAGCAGGAGGAGGTGGGGGGATGGGGGGGTGAGGGGGGGTTGGATGGGGGCTCCTCCTACCCAGGGGTTGTTGGGCAGCAGCGGGAGCGGCCCCCCTCCTCCGGGCGGCGCCCCGTTGGGGGAGAAGGGGTCCGGCTTGCTGATCAGGGAGTAGTTGCCCTTGTCGTTGACCCCGGGGTGGATGAACCGGCAGTTCATGCCCCAGGTGCAGTTTCCTGTGGGGGGGGGGGGGCAGGGAGAGCGAGAGAGAGAGAGAGAGAGAGCTTTACAGAGCAGCAGCGCCCTCTGCTGGACATCGACACTCAGCACAGTTTTAACTCCACGTCTGCTCAGTTTTTATTCAGCTGAAGGTTTTGATGGCGATCGAACAATTAAAGATCAAAGATTAAAGATCAAAGATTAAAGTTCCTCCAGCAGAACCACACAGGAAGAATTAAACCGCTGCGTCATCTTTGACGTCCCACAGTCCCTCGGGGGCCTTTTATTGGTTTATTCTCTGGACTGGCTCCGCCCCCACACGCCCATCTATAGGAAGAGGAGGAAGTACTTCCTCTCGTGGCGCCATGTGCCAGAGCAGAGTTGCCTGATTGTGGGAGGAGTCAAAGGGGGGGGGGGGGAGGAGCCTACTTTGATTGTGATTGGCTGAACCCCCCGATGACACTATATAGGGTTTGATTTCTGATTGGCTGCTTGGAGCGACACACTTTTTACAACCTGGAACAAGTAGCATTAGCATTAGCGTCCGTCTGGTACCTTTGATGAAGAACCTGCAGACGGGTCGAGGTCTGATCTTCCTGTCGGATGGATCTTTGACTTCACCCTCCTCCAGGTCGTCATCCTGGACACACACACACACACACACACACTGAGTGTGTGTTCCCATGTTTTTTTTCCACCCGACATAAAAAAACAACCGCCGCCACTCACCTCTATCTCTCCCTCGTCGATCTCTCCGTCGTCCTCGTCCTTCTTCTTGTCCCTGAACGAGTCCCGCCGGCTCCGCTCGGCTCCCCGGGACTCTCCGTCCCTGGGGGACGGGGGCAGGATGGGTTTCTTCTCCCTCTTCTTGCTGCTCTTGTCCTTGTCCTCCTCCTCCGCCTCCTCCTCCCTCCTCACCCCCCCCTCCTCCTCGTCCTCGTCCTCCTCCGGGGCGGGGAAGCCGGGGTCCTCGGGGACTTCCTCGTCGTAGTCCAGCTCGTGTTCGTCCAGCTCCCGGGACGCGGCGGCCGACGCCTCCTTCATCTCCCTGGCCGCCGCCGCTCTCCTCCTCTCCTCCGCCCGCCGCCTCTCGTCCTCCTCTTCCTTCTTGCTTTTGTTGTACTCCTCCTCCTCCTCCTCCTCCTCCTCTTCCTCCTCCGCCGGCACCCTCTCTGCAGACGCCTCCTCGTAGCCTCTCTCCTTGTCCTCTCCTTCCTCCTCCTCCTCCTCGTCAGCGGTGAGGTTCTTGACCTGCTCCGGCTCCGGAGACAGCGGAGTGTCCACCACTCCGTCCTCCTCCTCCTCCTCCTCCTCCTCACCCCGTGGACCGTCTTCGTCTCCCTCCATCAGTACGATGGTCTCCTCCTCCTGTCCCGTCCCTCCTACTCGTCCTCGTCCTCCTCTTCCTCCCGGCTCCTCGTCGTCCGAGACGAAGTCGGGGACCACCTCGTCCTCGGAGCCCCGTCCCATCACCTCCTCCGCCTCCCCCTCCCCCTCCTCCTCCTCCTCCTCCAGGTCTCCGTTCTCGTCTTCACGGAGGACGTCGCTGTCGGAGAGGACCCGGCCCTCCTCTTCGTCGGGAGAGTCCAGCAGCTCGCTGTCGGACAGACCCTTGTCCTCCTCCTCGGGGGACTGGGGCGACTGGCTGGGGCTTTCAGGGGTGTCCATCGGAGACGCTTCTGGAAGGAAGAGGACACATCAGAGACGTCTCGCTTCATCGCTTCAGTCACAAGTGGGTAAAAAAACAGCAGCTCTTGTTCATTTTCTGTAAAGAGGCTCACAGTGAGGCTCCGCCCACATCAGGCAACGCCGTCGTTTTTCTCCCCGACGTTCTAAAAAAACCTCAACATGAGGCTTCAGGGCTGCAGTACACATGCCAGGCCTTTAGGGGCGCTGTGACTCACCACAACCACAGAATTTTCTAAAAAAAAAACTTTGCTCTCACAGCGACAGTGTGTTGCAGAGTAATCCTGTATAAATACTCTTCACCACTAGAGGGCAGCACAGAACTTTGCCGGTGAAATGTAAAGTGACAGACGTCAGTGTGGTTCATCTCCACCTCCTGCTACCATCTTGTATCAAAGTACTGTGTCAGTGACAGTGATGGAGAAGTTTTTGAAAACCAGGATCTCAGCTCTTCATCCATCAGGTCCAGGTTTCACACTGAGGGAGGCACTATTAAAAAAAAGTCCTTGCTTTCTGGATTTACTGGATTCCTGTTGATCAAACTTTGATGAGAACGTTTGATGTCTTTGATGAGAATGACTTTGATGTCTTTGATGAGAATGTCTTTGATGAGAAAGACTTTATATTGTTAATAGAGGCTACAGAGTTTCACATTCTAACATTTTCAGGTGGAGGTGTGACTCCAGAGTTTTTCAAAGTAAAAAGTGTGTCTTGGCTCAAAAAGGTAGAAAAACACTGGTTTAGAGCGACGGGGAGGGAAAACCTGCTCCAGGAAATATGGGGTCCGTTCCTCAGTCGTAGAATTGAAATAGAAATCTGACTTTACTTTAATATTAATGTGTTTGAACGAGACACATTTAGTGCTGAAAATCCCAGGATGTTGTGTTTATTTGTTTGTTTTTTAGTCCGACTGCTTGCCGTCTGGCCTGAACGTTGCTTTTTTTTTACCAGATTAGTCTCGTATGTCCTCGTTTATATGTACGTGTATATGTGTTTATATGCATATGCAAGATTCTAAACAAACAAAAAGAAAAGAAAAGAAAGGAAAAGCAAGTTAACAGTTGTATGGGACATTGTTTGAGCGATCAGCACAATTAACATTAAGACGTTTATTTAAAAAAAAGCCCTACAGGCTTCACACTCGACACCTTTGGTATAAACTCCTACGTTAATAATTGGGACTAAAACACTAACGGACAATAAAGCTTTATACAGATTTTATTTAGAAGGGTTTACGCCACTCAACACAACGGTAGTTTCTGTCCTAAAGGTCAAAATCCTGAGACTAAAATGTAGATTTCTCAATATTGTAAGTGTGGAATACAAAATAATAGTATAGAGCGCGTGTCTAAATCGTCAGTCAGAGGAAACAAAACCAGCCAGACTCTCTGAATCGCGTCGCTTTTCATCACTCCGCTGCTCCGGCTCAGGTTTTTTTTTTGGAAGAATCTTGCTTGAGGAGCTTCATTACTACGTTATTATTACATGTTATTACCCTCAAACCTGGACAATCTGACGCTCTGCACTTGTTAATGTCCGTCACTGTTCTGTTGTGTGCAAATACACATTATTAATTCATTTATTCTGTGGATTAATAACAATATTCCCCAGCACTACCAACAATATCAGCCCTTAGATTAAGTCAAAAATCCCAATTTTAACGTCAGTTCGCACTGTGGATGTGTGAGGAATCCACCTGAGGCGAGTAACGCGCGTTTGAATAAAATAAGAAATTAAAAAGTGAGTAAGCGTGAACGAAACAGCTTATGTGTTATAACTGGAGGATGTTCATTATAAACTTGGCGCCTGGACAAGAAGTGATTAGCCGTTTCTCTCCAACCCGTCTAACTCACATCTGGATGGGCACCCCGTCACACGTCACGTAGGGGGGGGGGAATTAAACGCAACAGCGGGGGGGGGGGGGGGGGGGGGGGAGACTGATCCAGATGTGACGGTTCACGGAGAACGAACACCGAATCATGAGGCCCGGCAGTGTCGGGGGAGCTAACGGAGCTAACCACCGGCACAATGCTCCTTGCAGGCGGGCAGGGCCGGACACAGAGGGTGGCTTACCGGGAGAGACCCCCGTGAACGGCGGCGGTGGCGGGTGGATGAGGCACCCACCCGGGAGTGTAGGGGTGGAGGGGAGGGGTCAGGGTACCCCGGGACTCGGACTCACCGTCTTCACCAGAACATCCTCCCCGCAGCTAGCAGCTAACACAAGCTAACCTGCTAACACACATCTTTTTGCTCACCTTGGCGGCCCCGGAGCTCGCTAAAGACGGCTCTGCTGCGTCCACAACCGCCCTCTCCCGCTGCCTGCGCTGCTTCCCGGCGGTGTGCGGTCGATGTGTGGCGGTTGGATTCAGCCGCGATGGAGGAAAAATAGAAAATAAAACAGCACGGAGAGTGCGGCCATTACACTGAGGTCATCAGCGTGGGACGGGAGGGCGGGCGGGCGGTGACGTCAGCGCCGACGCAAACAACACGGGACGGATTTCTTTATTTCTTTCCTTCGTCCGAGAAATACATTGTACATTTTCTCAGAAATCCATTCATTGCGTATATTTTAAACATCTGCTGTTTTTTTGGAGTTTACCTGTTTCTTTCCCCCACATTTTACCATGAAGATATAATCTCAAGCCTCATATTCTTTTGTTTAAATAAGCCTTTACATATATATTTCTATATATCGGAGCGGGATGTCTCAATTCGTATTTTGGCCGCTAGATGGCAGCCGTGACTTTATATTAAAGGTGACTGAAGCTGAATGAAGAGTTTTTACCTTTTATGCACAGAAATGTCCCGAAAAGTAAAAAAAAACAACCTAAAACAACATGAATTAAAACCATTATTGAGAAAATATAATATAAAATGTGCGCCAAAAAAAAGAAGTGAGGATTAAATGGGGATGCATCTGAAAACTGGATAAAAACATCAATTAAATAATTAAATGAATGAATAAAGTTTATAACAAAAAGCAGGAGGTGGAGGAGGAGGAGGAGGAGGAGGAGGAGGAAGAGCAGGTGCTCTGAAAACACAGAATCAAGTCTGACTTGCGACAATCCACCACTTCCTCCTGCACCTTTCAAACTTAAAATTCCATTCTTGCAAATTCCGGGAGGGGGGGGGGGGGGTAGATACACGATGTAATTAAAAAACAAAACAACTTTATGTGTTTATGACGACCACTGATTTTAAATAACTGTTTTAGCAGAATAAACCCAATAAGTCTTTTTTCAAACCATCAAAACAATATCTCCACCTCCAAGCGTGTCTCTGAATACTTTCAAACCCTTTGAATACAAGATGTGTTCATACAAAAATGTTTCTATGAATCTGAAACGAAAACGTCACATCGTGCAGAAAACGCACATTTTGTTAAAAACCCCAAAGTTGAAGAATCGTCAGGAATTCTTCCTCTGAATCGTCCGAATCTTTAGGATTAAAACGTTTAAACTGCGCTGTTATTTTGAAGGCAGCGACTGATGGCAGCGTGTGTGTGCGTGCGTGTGTGTGTGTGTGTGTGTGTGTGTGTGTGTGTGTGTGTGTGTGTGTGAGCGGTTAAAGCCGGGCTGCAGACGGAGCAGCCTTCACACACTCGCGGGGAGGAACGTGGGAACGTCGGATCCCGTGCAGACGGTCTGTGGAGGAAACTGCAGGAATCTGGACATGAAGAGGTAAAACGATCCACTTTTATTTAACTAACTAATAAATAATAATATTTACAAGTTGTCACGTGGAGATGTGATCAATTGATCAGATCATCCTCTTAAATGAGCGAGGAGGAGCAGGAGAGAGACGCTGCATCAATAAATGCATGTTTGACCAGGAAATAAGTGTCAGACTGGGTGTAATCTGTGTAATCTGGATTATTTATCAGCCAGAATTAAGTCTGTTTTCCGCTGCTGGTTTATTTAAACACTGAGACACGAGGGGAAGAACTTCTACCTTCATTTTGCCTTTTTTTCTTCACCTTTATTGAAGAATAAGAATCGTTCTTCTGATTATATCTTTACATTTACAGTGACTGGTGGTTACGTGTTAATGAATACACAGACAGATATAGGTAGATGGATATAGGTAGATGGATATAGGGAGATGGATATAGGGAGATGGATATAGGTAGACAGATATAGGTAGATGGATATAGGTAGATGGATATAGGTAGATGGATATAGGGAGATGGATATAGGGAGATGGATATAGGTAGATAGATATAGGTAGATAGATATAGGTAGACAGATATAGGTAGACAGATATAGGTAGACAGATATAGGTAGATGGATATAGGTAGACAGATATAGGTAGATAGATATAGATAGATGGATATAGATAGATGGATAGATATAGATAGATGGATAGATATAGGTAGATGGATATAGGTAGATGGATATAGGTAGATGGATATAGGTAGATGGATATAGGTAGATGGATATAGGTAGATGGATATAGGTAGATGGATATAGGTAGATGGATATAGATAGGTAGATAGCTATAGGTAGATAGCTATAGGTAGATGGATATAGGTAGATGGATATAGATAGATAGATAGATATAGGTAGATGGATATAGGTAGATGGATATAGGTAGATAGATATAGGTAGATGGATATAGGTAGATGGATATAGGTAGATAGATATAGGTAGATGGATATAGGTAGATGGATATAGGTAGATAGATATAGGTAGATGGATATAGGTAGATGGATATAGGTAGATGGATATAGATAGATGGATATAGGTAGATAGATATAGGTAGATGGATATAGGTAGATGGATATAGGTAGATGGATATAGGTAGATGGATATAGGTAGATGGATATAGATAGATAGATAGATATAGGTAGATGGATATAGGTAGATGGATATAGGTAGATAGATATAGGTAGATGGATATAGGTAGATGGATATAGGTAGATGGATATAGGTAGATGGATATAGGTAGATGGATATAGGTAGATAGATATAGGTAGATGGATATAGGTAGATGGATATAGGTAGATGGATATAGATAGATAGATAGATATAGGTAGATGGATATAGGTAGATGGATATAGATAGATAGATAGATATAGATAGATAGATAGATATAGGTAGATGGATATAGGTAGATGGATATAGATAGATGGATATAGATAGATGGATATAGATAGATAGATATAGGTAGATGGATATAGATAGATGGATATAGATAGATAGATATAGGTAGATGGATATAGGTAGATAGATATAGATAGATGGATATAGATAGGTAGATGGATATAGGTAGATGGATATAGGTAGATGGATATAGATAGATGGATATAGATATAGGTAGATGGATATAGGTAGATGGATATAGATAGATAGATATAGGTAGATAGATATAGGTAGATAGATATAGGTAGATGATATAGACAGATATAGGTAGATAGATATAGATAGATATAGGTAGATGGATATAGGTAGATAGATATAGACAGGTAGATATAGGTAGATAGATATGATAGATATAGATATGATAGATATAGGTAGATAGATATAGATAGATATAGATGAATATATGTAGATGAATATATGTAGATGGAATATGTAGATGGATATATGTAGATGGATGTAGGTAGATAGATAGATAGATATAGACAGATATAGATATATAGATATAGACAGATATAGATATAGACATATATAGGTAGATAGACGTGTTTTCCATCAGAAGGGCGTCAACATGCGCGAGGTGTTTTTCTACGTTCAGATTTATTTACTGTATATTAAATTTTTCTGATTGTGTTTGTTTACCTGTTGGTTGTTTTCTGTACTTTGCTGTGTGGCGATTGAATCGTTTGAGGATGTTTGTGAAAAAACTCAAAGCAAAACAAACAAATAAATCTCAGGACAAACAGATTTTCTGAGCTGAAGGCTTCTTTTTTTAGGATTTTATTTATTTTCACTGGAATCATAAAACCAACCGACGATTAAATGACTGACTGATGAAACAACCAACCAACCAACCAACTAGATGACTAGTGAAACAACCAACCAACCAGATGACTAGTGAAACAACCAACCAACCAACCAACCAGATGACTAGTGAAACAACCAACCAACCAACCAACCAACCAGATGACTAGTGAAACAACCAACCAACCAACCAGATGACTGATGAAACAACCAACAACCAACCAGATGACTAATGAAACAACCAACAACCAACCAGATGACTAATGAAACAACCAACAACCAACCAGATGACTAATGAAACAACCAACCAGATGACTAATGAAACAACCAACAACCAACCAGATGACTAATGAAACAACCAACAACCAACCAGATGACTAATGAAACAACCAACCAGATGACTAATGAAACAACCAACAACCAACCAGATGACTAATGAAACAACCAACCAACAAGACCACCAACCAACCATCCAACCATCAAGACCACCAACCAACCACCCAACCAACAAGACCATCCAACCAACAAGACCATCCAACCAACCATCCAACCAACAAGACCATCAACCAACCATCCAACCAACAAGACCATCAACCAACCATCCAACCAACAAGACCACCAACCAACCACCCAACCAACAAGACCATCCAACCAACAAGACCATCAACCAACCATCCAACCAACAAGACCATCAACCAACCATCCAACCAACAAGACCACCAACCAACCACCCAACCAACAAGACCATCCAACCAACAAGACCATCCAACCAACCATCCAACCAACAAGACCATCAACCAACCATCCAACCAACAAGACCATCAACCAACCATCCAACCAACAAGACCACCAACCAACCACCCAACCAACAAGACCATCCAACCAACAAGACCATCAACCAACCATCCAACCAACAAGACCATCAACCAACCATCCAACCAACAAGACCACCAACCAACCATCCAACCATCAACCAACCATCCAACCAACAAGACCATCCAACCAACCATCCAACCAACAAGACCATCAACCAACCATCCAACCAACAAGACCACCAACCAACCACCCAACCAACAAGACCATCCAACCAACAAGACCATCAACCAACCATCCAACCAACAAGACCATCAACCAACCATCCAACCAACAAGACCACCAACCAACCATCCAACCATCAACCAACCATCCAACCAACAAGACCATCAACCAACCATCCAACCATCAACCAACAAGACCACCAACCAACCACCAACCAACCATCAACCAACCATCAACCAACCATCCAACCAACCATCCAACCATCCAACCAACAAGACCATCAACCAACCAACCATCCAACCATCAACCAACCATCCAACCAAACAGCGACTCGACCAACCAAACGAAGAAGACGCGGTGAAATGAGACGATGAACATCCGTCCGTCTTCGGGGACATTTTGAGACGTCGTCTCGGGGACCAATCAGACGCCAGCAGTTTCACCGACACAAGGAACATTTCATCAGATATTAAAGCCCCCCTGGTGTGGAGGGATGTTTGAGTGGAGAACAACAGGAAGCCCTGCGGTGGCGGTGGCGGTAGCGGTGGTGGCAGTAGCGGCGGTGGCGGTGGCGGCTGCGGTCACAGGGAAGCAGCCCGTGTGACGGCGTGCGGCGCCGCTGAATGAAACTGACTGATGACAGATTACTTTTCATTTCATGTCCGCCTCCTTTTATTAGCCGCGGGGGCCTCCAGCTGCTGCAGCGGGCGCCTCTTTAAAACCAACGCCGCGTCCTCCGCTAACCGCCGGCGTCCTCCGCTAACCGCCGTCGTCCCGTCAAATCGCTGTCGTCAGTGTTTGTCCTCTGGAAGAGAAATGGCGGCGACCTCAGGAAAGCAGTGGCGTCGTCAGAGACACTTGTTTCCTCACCAAATCCTGTCATAAGTACTTGAATGCAGCAGCGTCCAGGAGGAGGAGCTTAATGCCGCCAGACTCCTCCCACCTCCACCTCCACCTGGTGTTATTGAACGTTCACTGCAGCGGTCCCACGGAGGAGGAGGAAGATGAGATCTTCATCATCGGTTCAGAGGCCAAAGATCAAAATCACTGAAAACTTCAACCAAACAGAAGCGACTCGTCAACGTCTCCTCATCGCCATGGTTACCGTCAACCCAGAGAAACCAGCTAGTCCCGAGTCTGAAACTAGTCCCGAGACTGAAACTAGTCCCGAGTCTGAAACTAGTCCCGAGACTGAAACTAGTCCCGAGACTGAAACAAGTCCCGAGACTGAAACAAGTCCCGAGCTAAACCCGAGTCTGAAACGTGTCCAAACTTGAGTCTAAATTGAATCCAAACATTTTCTAAACATTTGGTTTGGATTCAAGTCTAAATCTGTGTAAACCCGAGTCTAAGACTAGTCCAAACTGTCTAAAGCTGACGAAGCCAAAAGATGAAGAGAAATCAGATGAAAACTGTTAGAATCAGTGTGGAGTGAGAAGGGAGTGAGGAAGGGGTGAGAAAGGAGTGAGAAGAGTGAGAAATGAGCGAGAAAGGAACGAGAAAGGAGCGAGAAAGGGATGAGAAGAGTGAGAAAGGAACGAGAAAGGGATGAGAAGAGTGAGAAAGGAACGAGAAAGGAGTGAGAAAGGAGTGAGAAAGGAGCGAGAAAGGAGTGAGAAAGGGATGAGAAGAGTGAGAAAGGAGCGAGAAAGGGATGAGAAGAGTGAGAAAGGAGCGAGAAAGGGATGAGAAGAGTGAGAAAGGAACGAGAAAGGAGTGAGAAGAGTGAGAAAGGAGCGAGAAAGGGATGAGAAGAGTGAGAAAGGAACGAGAAAGGAGTGAGAAAGGAGTGAGAAGAGTGAGAAAGGAGTGAGAAAGGGATGAGAAGAGTGAGAAAGGAGCGAGAAAGGGATGAGAAGAGTGAGAAAGGAGCGAGAAAGGGATGAGAAGAGTGAGAAAGGAACGAGAAAGGAGTGAGAAAGGAGTGAGAAGAGTGAGAAAGGAGTGAGAAAGGGATGAGAAGAGTGAGAAAGGAACGAGAAAGGAGTGAGAAAGGGATGAGAAGAGTGAGAAAGGAGCGAGAAAGGGATGAGAAGAGTGAGAAAGGAACGAGAAAGGGATGAGAAGAGTGAGAAAGGAACGAGAAAGGAGTGAGAAAGGAGTGAGAAAGGAGCGAGAAAGGAGTGAGAAAGGGATGAGAAGAGTGAGAAAGGAGCGAGAAAGGGATGAGAAGAGTGAGAAAGGAGCGAGAAAGGGATGAGAAGAGTGAGAAAGGAACGAGAAAGGAGTGAGAAGAGTGAGAAAGGAGCGAGAAAGGGATGAGAAGAGTGAGAAAGGAACGAGAAAGGAGTGAGAAAGGAGTGAGAAGAGTGAGAAAGGAGTGAGAAAGGGATGAGAAGAGTGAGAAAGGAGCGAGAAAGGAGTGAGAAAGGGATGAGAAGAGTGAGAAAGGAGCGAGAAAGGGATGAGAAGAGTGAGAAAGGAGCGAGAAAGGGATGAGAAGAGTGAGAAAGGAACGAGAAAGGAGTGAGAAGAGTGAGAAAGGAGCGAGAAAGGGATGAGAAGAGTGAGAAAGGAACGAGAAAGGAGTGAGAAAGGAGTGAGAAGAGTGAGAAAGGAGTGAGAAAGGGATGAGAAGAGTGAGAAAGGAGCGAGAAAGGGATGAGAAGAGTGAGAAAGGAGCGAGAAAGGGATGAGAAGAGTGAGAAAGGAACGAGAAAGGAGTGAGAAAGGAGTGAGAAGAGTGAGAAAGGAGTGAGAAAGGGATGAGAAGAGTGAGAAAGGAGCGAGAAAGGGATGAGAAGAGTGAGAAAGGAGCGAGAAAGGGATGAGAAGAGTGAGAAAGGAACGAGAAAGAAGTGAGAAAGGAGCGAGAAGAGTGAGAAAGGAGTGAGAAAGGGATGAGAAGAGTGAGAAAGGAGCGAGAAAGGGATGAGAAGAGTGAGAAAGGAACGAGAAAGGAGTGAGAAGAGTGAGAAAGGAGCGAGAAAGGGATGAGAAGAGTGAGAAAGGAGCGAGAAAGGGATGAGAAGAGTGAGAAAGGAGCGAGAAAGGGATGAGAAGAGTGAGAAAGGAACGAGAAAGGAGTGAGAAGAGTGAGAAAGGAGCGAGAAAGGGATGAGAAGAGTGAGAAAGGAACGAGAAAGGAGTGAGAAAGGAGTGAGAAAGGAACGAGAAAGGAGTGAGAAAGGAGTGAGAAGAGTGAGAAAGGAGTGAGAAAGGGATGAGAAGAGTGAGAAAGGAGCGAGAAAGGGATGAGAAGAGTGAGAAAGGAGCGAGAAAGGGATGAGAAGAGTGAGAAAGGAACGAGAAAGGAGTGAGAAAGGAGTGAGAAGAGTGAGAAAGGAGTGAGAAAGGGATGAGAAGAGTGAGAAAGGAGCGAGAAAGGGATGAGAAGAGTGAGAAAGGAGCGAGAAAGGGATGAGAAGAGTGAGAAAGGAACGAGAAAGGAGTGAGAAAGGAGCGAGAAGAGTGAGAAAGGAGTGAGAAAGGGATGAGAAGAGTGAGAAAGGAGCGAGAAAGGGATGAGAAGAGTGAGAAAGGAACGAGAAAGGAGTGAGAAGAGTGAGAAAGGAGCGAGAAAGGGATGAGAAGAGTGAGAAAGGAACGAGAAAGGAGTGAGAAAGGAGTGAGAAGAGTGAGAAAGGAGTGAGAAAGGGATGAGAAGAGTGAGAAAGGAGCGAGAAAGGGATGAGAAGAGTGAGAAAGGAACGAGAAAGGAGTGAGAAAGGAACGAGAAAGGAGTGAGAAAGGAGTGAGAAGAGTGAGAAAGGAGTGAGAAAGGGATGAGAAGAGTGAGAAAGGAACGAGAAAGGAGTGAGAAAGGAGCGAGAAGAGTGAGAAAGGAGTGAGAAAGGGATGAGAAGAGTGAGAAAGGAACGAGAAAGGAGTGATAAAGGAACGAGAAAGGAGTGTGAGAAGAGTGATAAAGTAGTGAGAAAGGAGATAAAGGAGATAAAGGAGATAAAGGAGATTAAGGATGTCCCAGTGAGTCCAGGAGAAGATCCAGTGTTCGTCCTGCTGTGGTTTGAAGGTTTCCTGCAGGATTTAAAAGACGCCTCCACCCGCTGCTCCACCTGCAGGTTAATCACCGGCTGCTCCACCTGCAGGTTAATCATCCGCTGCTCCACCTGCAGGTTAATCAGCAGCTGCTCCACCTGCAGGTTAATCATCCGCTGCTCCACCTGCAGGTTAATCAGCGGCTGCTCCACCTGCAGGTTACTCGCCGGCTGCTCCACCTGCAGGTTAATCAGCGGCTGCTCCACCTGCAGGTTACTCGCCGGCTGCTCCACCTGCAGGTTACTCGCCGGCCTCTCCGGCGTGTCGAAGCGGGTCGGCGCTGCCAGAATAATGGAATTAGTGCGACTCGGACTGCTGAAGCTGCTTCAGGAACCGAAGCTGCACAGCTGCTGCTCACAACGAGTGACGGAGGAGGAAACGACGCCTCCGTCACTCGGTGCTCCAGCCTCATCTACGTCACGTCTCCCGTGTTCTGTGGGGTTCGTCGCTACGGCGACGGCGCTCGACTCGTCAACCGGCAACCAAAACGAGACGACCCCAGAAGATAAAACCAAAACAAAACCGAGCAAACTCTCCAACGGACTCGACCTAGAGCTACGCTCGGTAGAGCGCAGCCTTCGCCACCTGTGTCGCCATGGAAACCAATAGATGAGGAGGTTATTGATCCACCGCTTCCATCGTGTGACCTGGTCGACTGAGTCGATTCACGTCGTCGCTGTTTGACACTGACGTTCACGCGTTCTACTGTTTCTGTGTGACCTGACCTTTGACCCCCCCAACCACCAACCAGGGTGATGACGTCACTGCATCATGTGACATGTCAGTGGATAGGGAATTGAAAACTGAACATTTTAGCATTGGTTTGACATGAATCGGATTAAAACTGGCCCCGTTATGATAAAAAAACAAACCCTGACCTTTGACCTCCATGATGCAGTGATGACGTCACTGCATCATGTGACATGTCGGTGGATAGGGAATTGGAAACGGAACATTTTAGCGTTGGTTTGACATGAATCGGATTAAAACTGGCCCAGTTATGATAAAAAAAACAAAAAAAAACCTGACCTTTGACCTCCACGATGACACGTGATGACATCACTGCATCACGTGGCCAATCACAGGACAGGGAATTAAAAACGGAATATTTTGGCATCAATCGGATTAAAACTGACGGCGTTATGATGAAAAAAATACCCGTTTATACCTTTTCGTTGCCTCGACCTTGACCTTTGACCCCATTGACCCCGAATATCAATCAATTGATCAATAAATAAAATTATTATTTATTATATTTGAAGAAAATATCTTGATATGAGCGTCGTCTGTTAATTTTCTATCGTCTTTCTTCTGTTTTCACTCCGTTAACGTCGTTCTCGTACCTCGAGCAGCGTCGGGAGGCGGAGCCTCCTCGCTAAGCCCCTCCCCCGCTGGTCTTAATTAACTGCCCCTCTGTTCCTGCCGCCAGGTGACCTGCCGGGGGCCTGAGCCTTGCTCGAGGGTCCCGGGGTAATCTCCACGTTTCCCTCCGTGAAGAAGAAGGTAAAAAAACCCCCAAAAAACAACATGGCATCCCGTCCGAGTCCTCGCCGCTCAACCGAACGCCGCCTCTGATTGGCCCCCCCCCCCGCCGCCAACATGGCCGACAACGCCAGCTCCCGGGTGGACACGCCCACCAACGTGTCGCTGAGCGCCGGCGTGGCGGAGTCGCCGGAGTACAAGACGGTGTCGGTGTTCCTGGTGCTGCTGGTGTGCGGCGTGGGCATCGTGGGGAACGCCATGGTGGCGCTGGTGGTGCTCACCGCCCGCCACATGAGGACGCCCACCAACTGCTACCTGGTGAGCCTCGCCGTGGCCGACCTCACCGTGCTGCTGGCCGCCGGCCTGCCCAACGTGGCCCACAGCCTCGCCGGCACCTGGGTGTTCGGCCACGCCGGCTGCCTTGCCATCACCTACCTGCAGTACCTGGGCATCAACGTGTCGTCCTGCTCCATCACCGCCTTCACCGTGGAGAGGTGAGCCACTGACCGCAACCCACGGCAACTGACAACCAGCAACTGACGGCAACTGACAGCGACTGACCACCAGCAACTGACAGCAAGTGACCAGCAGCAGCTGACGGAAACCCACGACAACTGACCGCAACCCACGGCAACTGACAACGAGCAACTGACAACCAGCAACTGACAACAACTGACCACCAGCAACTGACCACCAGCAGCTGACAACTGACCACCAGCAACTGATAACCAGCAACTGATAACCAGCAACTGACCACCAGCAACTGACCACCAGCAGCTGACAACTGACTACCAGCAACTGATAACCAGCAACTGATAACCAGCAACTGACAACCAGCAACTGACAACCAGCAACTGACAGCAACTGACCAGCAGCAGCTGACGGCAACTGATAACTGCTGACAACCAGCAACTGACAACCAGCAACTGGAAACCAGCAACTGACCGCAGCTGGCAGCCAGCAACTGACAACCAGCAGCTGATCGCCAGTAACTGACCGCCAGCAACTGACCACCAGCAACTGACAACCAGCAACTGACCACCAGCAACTGACAACCAGCAACTGACAACTACTTACAACCAGCAACTGACCACCAGCAACTGACAGCAACTGACCAGCAGCAGCTGACGGCAACCCACGGCAACTGACAACGAGCAACTGACAACCAGCAACTGACAACCAACAACTGAGCACCAGCAACTGACCACCAGCAGCTGACAACTGACAACCAGCAACTGACGGCAACTGACAACCAGCAACTGGCAACCAGCAACTGACCGCCAGCAACTGACAACCAGCAACTGACCGCCAGCAACCAGCAACTGACAACCAGCAACTGACAACAGCTGACAACCCCCCCCCCCCCCTCCCTCCCTACAGGTACATCGCCATCTGCCACCCCATGAAGGCACAGACGGTCTGCACCGTGTCCCGGGCCAAACGCATCATCGCCGGCGTGTGGCTCTTCACCTGCGTGTACTGCATGCTGTGGTTCTTCCTGGTGGACATCCAGGTGAGGGTGGCTCTTCACCTGCGTGTGCTGCATGCTGTGGTTCTTCCTGGTGGACATCCAGGTGAGGGCGGCTCTTCACCTGCGTGTACTGCATGCTGTGGTTCTTCCTGGTGGACATCCAGGTGAGGGTGGCTCTTCACCTGCGTGTGCTGCATGCTGTGGTTCTTCCTGGTGGACATCCAGGTGAGGGCGGCTCTTCACCTGCGTGTACTGCATGCTGTGGTTCTTCCTGGTGGACATCCAGGTGAGGGTGGCTCTTCACCTGCGTGTGCTGCATGCTGTGGTTCTTCCTGGTGGACATCCAGGTGAGGGCGGCTCTTCACCTGCGTGTGCTGCAGCTTGTAGGTGAAACAGGAAACCAAAGCTTTTTTCATTGTAGTGAACATGAAAGTGAATTTTGATTTCAGATCCTTTTTCGGGGAATGTTTATTTTTATTTTTTTTATTTTTTAACTTTTTGCTGGATGTTTTGTTTTTCCTTATTATTTTGTTTTTCTATTTGTTGTTTTTCTTTCTTATTAAATTAATTTTTGCTCCTTTTTCTCCTTTGTCTTATTTTCTTCTTTAATTCCGATGTAATTCTTTATTTCTTTTATGTCACGTTATTTTGTGGCTTTAGGTTTTTTCTTGATTTAATATTTTTTTCTTCTTTTTCACTTCCTTTGTTTTTGAACATTTTTCTTTTTTCCCTTCTCATTCGTTTATTTTAATTTTTTGCTTCTTTTGCATTTTGTATGAACAAAATGTCAAAAGAATCAAAAAAAGTAAATGTGTTTTGTCTTCCTTTCATCTTCTTTTTATCTTCATTGCTCATTTGTTTTCTTATATTTTTTATTTTTTTTTCAATTTCTTTGGTTTTTCCTTTTTCTCCTTTGTTCCTTTTTTCACTTTCATGTTGCTTTTCTTTCATCTTTCCTTCTATTTGACCATTTGTAATATTATGTTTTTGCTTTTCTGCCTTTTTTGTTATCGTTTATCTTGATTTCTTTAATTGTTGTAATTTACTTGTTCTTAATATAGTTTTTTTTTAATATTTTATCTTTTTTTTATCTATTTCTTCATTTCTTCATTTTATCTTTTACTTTCCCTTTTTGAATTCCCATTTCTTGTTAAAACATGTTCTTTTTTCCACATTTCCCTCTTCTATTCCTCTTTTCCTTCCTTTATTCATCAGTGTGTTTCCAGACCTGTGAACTTTCGCCGCCACAGTTTGTTCCCCGCAGACGTGTTCCGTCGGCAGCGGTGCATGCTGGGTAACGTGTCTAATCTGTGTTTCAGGTGAAGGAGGACGGCCAGGTGCAGTGCGGCTACCGGGTGAAGCGGGAGCTCTACCTCCCCATCTACCTCATCGACTTCGCCATCTTCTACGTCATCCCGCTGCTGCTCGCCATCGTGCTCTACGCCCTCATCGCCCGCGTCCTCTACCTCAGGTCAGCCCGCGCCTCGGAGCCGCTCTGCGTTCGCGTGGCGACGTCTTGACAACGTCCGTTTCCACGGAAACCGCAGGGAAAATGATGTAGTGTTGGTGCCGGGGCCACTAGTTGGTGTTGTAGTAGCGCGCACTGTCAAAATAAAAGTACCAAGTTGGATTGTTATTCCAGGGACTGTCAAAATAAAACTACCAAGTTGGATTGTTGTTCTAGGGACTGTCAAAATAAAAGTACCAAGTTGGATTGTTATTCTAGGGACTGTCAAAATAAAAGTACCAAGTTGGATTGTTATTCCAGGGACTGTCAAAATAAAAGTACCAAGTTGGATTGTTATTCCAGGGACTGTCAAACTAAAAGTACCAAGTTGGATTAATGTTATGGTGACTGTCAAAATAAAACTACCAAGTTGGATTGTTGTTCCAGGGACTGTCAAAATAAAACTACCAAGTTGGATTGTTATTCCAGGGACTGTCAATATAAAAGTACCAAGTTGGATGGTTATTATGGTGACTGTCAAAATAAAACCACCAAATTGGATCATTATTCCAGGGACTGTCAAAATAAAAGTACCAAGTTGGATTGTTATTATGGTGACTGTCAAAATAAAACCACCAAATTGGATCATTATTCCAGGGACTGTCAAAATAAAAGTACCAAGTTGGATTGTTATTCCAGGGACTGTCAAACTAAAAGTACCAAGTTGGATTGTTACTACGGTGACTGTCAAAATAAAGTGTGCCTGACTCCGCCCCCTCTTGTCCCTGCAGCCCCCTGCCCAACCACCCGGACGCCAGCGCCACCACGCTGCGCCGGAGCTGTCGTGAGGCCCCCGAGGGCGGCCGGGGGGGCCGGGGGGGCCGGCCGAAGAGCACGCTGTCCTCCAGGAAGCAGGTCTGCCCACCCCCCTCCCCCCTCGCCCCCCCACCCCACCCCAGTCCGTCTTATCCGTGTGGTAATTGCTGCAGTGATAGTCTCCTCCTCTCACATTCGACCCCGGCTGCGACCTGCTGGGAGCTCGGAGGATGTGATTGGCTCTTAACGGCGCTGTCATGGTGACCCCCCCTCCTCGACCCCCCCCTTCTTCCTCGACCCCCCCTCCCCCTCCCCATCGCTCCAGAAAAGCGCCCTCCGACCGGCGCAGAGAGCGTAGTGGGGCCCGGGGAGGTGGAGGTAATGGCCTCTCAGAGCCCCCCCCCCCCCCCCCCCCCCCCCCAGGTTGCTGTTTGGCCTCTCAGCTCTCACAACACATTTATCCTCTCACTGTTTTTTTTTTTTTTTTTTTTTTTGGTCTTGAAAGCATCGACCTTCAATTCTCTCAGCAGGACGAACCGCCGTCGTTTAGTTTCTCGTCCTGGTTTAAAGCCCCCCCCCCCCCCCCCTCCTCCACCCTCCACCCTCCACCCTCCACCCCCCACCTCCACCCCCCACCTCCCAGTACACTGTGTATTTTAATTACTGCTGTCAAGAATCATGTTCTCATTTAATTCATTGGTTTGAAACGTTTAACGAGATTAAAAAAACGTGTCGGAATTTTCCTCCCTTAATGGAGAAGCAGCGTGACTGACTGACTACTGACTGACTGACTGACAACTGACTGACTGACTGACTGACTGACTGACTGACTACTGACTGACTGACTGACTACTGACTGACTGACTGACTGACTGACTGACTACTGACTGACTGACTGACAACTGACTGACTGACTGACTGACTGACTGACTGACTACTGACTGACTACTGACTGACTGACTGACAACTGACTGACTGACTGACTGACTGACTGACTGACTGACAACTGACTGACTGACTGACTGACTTACTGACTGACTGACTGACTGACTGACGACTGACTGACTGACTGACAACTGACTGACCGACCGACCGACCGACAGACTGACCATCCAGAAGAACAAACGAATGAAGAGACAAACAAAACAAGATGCAGAATGTCGTCATTCATCAGTAAAGACTTAAAGTTAACTTGTGTAAACTTACAAAACAGTAATTCTCACTCAACAAACCAACTAACTCATTAACCGACCAACCCATTAACCGACTAACTCATTAACCGACTAACTCATTAACCGACTAACTCATTGACTGACTAACTCATTGACTGACTAACTCATTGACCGACTAACTCATTAACCGACTAACTCATTAACTGACTAACTCATTAACCGACCAACCCATTAACCGACTAACCCATTAACTGACTAACCCATTAACCGACCAACCCATTAACCGACTAACTCATTGACCGACTAACTCATTGACCGACTAACTCATTGACTGACTAACTCATTAACCGACTAACTCATTAACCGACTAACCCATTAACTGACTAACCCATTAACCGACCAACCCATTAACCGACTAACTCATTGACCGACTAACTCATTGACCGACTAACTCATTGACTGACTAACTCATTAACCGACTAACTCATTAACCGACTAACCCATTAACCGACTAACTCATTGACCGACTAACTCATTAACTGACTAACTCATTAACTGACTAACTCATTAACCGACCAACCCATTAACCGACCAACCCATTAACCGACTAACTCAATTAACCGACTAACTCATTATCCGACCAACTCAATTAACCGACTAACTCATTAACTGACTAACACACTAACCAACTAACTCAATTAACCGACTAACTCATTAACCGACTAACACACATAAAAATGCAATATGTTTATCTGTAAACACACAAACAACTAAACGATAGAAAAGTAAAACTAAAGTCGTGAAGTTCTTAAAAAAAACTGAAACACCGTCTCACCGCTGCCGCCTGGTGGACGGAGGCGGGACTGCAGCCGCGTAGCTTCTCACCACTAACCACGTCGGTGTCAGTTGATTGATCGTCATGGCGACAGGATGTGAATCAGCGCCGAGGGTCACTCACATGAAGGGAAGGAATTCTGTGTGTGTGTGTGTGTGTGTGTGTGTGTAGATGCTAATCTGGCCGCGTTGGAGGATCTTCATGTGAGTGCAGCAGATTAGCATAATGTGATTGGAGGGGAATGGCGGCGGCGGCGGCGGCGACTCGCCGTCTCACTTCCTGCTTCGCCGGTTCGATGGCGGCTTGATAAAGTGGTGAACGGAACCTTCGTGACGGGGAGATTAATCCCGCTGCAGATTACGTCTAATCTCTGAGGGCCCGCCGCCGCCTCTGATCGGCGCCTGAGGGGGGGGTTAAGCTCCGCCCCCAGAGCCACCTCACCATTTTATTAACTGACCATTTTATTAAGACATTTTATTAACTGACATTTTATTGACTGACCATTTTTATTAACTGACCATTTTATTAACAGACATTTTATTAACTGACATTTTATTAACTGACCATTTTATTAACAGACCATTTTTATTAACTGACCATTTTATTAACAGACCATTTTATTAACAAACCATTTTATTAACTGACATTTTATTAACTGACATTTTATTAACTGACCATTTTATTAACTGACATTTTATTAACTGACATTTTATTAACTGACCATTTTATTAACTGACATTTTATTAACAGACCATTTTATTAACAAACCATTTTATTAACTGACATTTTATTAACTGACATTTTATTAACTGACCATTTTATTAACTGACCATTTTATTAACTGACTATTTTATTAACAAACCATTTTATTAACTGACATTTTATTAACAGACATTTTATTAACTGACCATTTTATTAACTGACATTTTATTAACTGACCATTTTATTAACTGACCATTTTATTAACTGACTATTTTATTAACAAACCATTTTATTAACTGACATTTTATTAACAGACATTTTATTAACTGACCATTTTATTAACTGACATTTTATTAACTGACCATGATTTTTATTAACTGACCATTTTATTAACTGACATTTTATTAACTGACCATTTTATTAACTGACATTTTATTAACTGACCATGATTTTTATTAACTGACCATTTTATTAACTGACATTTTATTAACTGACCATGATTTTTATTAACTGACCATTTTATTAACTGACCATTTTATTTACTGACCATTTTATTAACAGACCATTTTATTAACAGACCATTTTTATTAACAGACCATTTTATTAACAGACCATTTTATTCACTGACCATTTTTATTAACAGACCATTTTATTAACAGACCATTTTATTAACAGACCATTTTATTAACAGACCATGGTTTATTTGATGGTTTTCAAGATTATTCAAAGACGATGGTTTTCAGAACTGTTTTATTAAAAGACAATAGTTTGTGAAACTGATCAGAAACGAAGGTTTTTCAGAAGCGCTGCCAGTCGGTGCTTTTCCTCCCTCGACGTCAACGATAATGTCGCTTTATGTTTTTTTTGTCGGTGCCACTTTGAGCTTTGATCTTCTGTACAAACTGGGCTTTTCATCTCTCCTCAGAAAACGTTGCTCCTGCACGGTTTTCCTCTAATTATTCACATTTCCTCCGGTTTCCCCCGCCACGCGGTTCGGCGCTAATGGCGGCGCGTTAACTAGAATTCCTCGGCTCAGTGACTTGAACAATCGCCGCCGCCGCTCTGGCGAAGAGGAGGAAGAATGTTTGTGATGTCAAGTATCATAATTACGTGCTAATCTCCCTCCTCGGGAAGCTTCCCGTCTCATTATCACGGCGCCGAGATAATTAGGAAGCTCTCCTCGCTCCCCTTCATGTTCAATTAGATGCTTTGTTGTGCTTTTATCTACCTGCTGAGGCGGCGAGCGCCGGATCGCTGCCGGCGGCGCCACGCTTATCGGAGCCACGCGCCGCACATGCCACCGGGAAACACGCCGCCATTTTGTTTGTCGCCTGCGGTGGTTAGAGAATACCAACACACCTACTGACGGTGGATTAACGATGGGGGGAGGACGGACGAATCTGTTCGTGGTGCATTTGTAAATGACAGTATCGTCGGCGTAGAGCCGAACGGGACCATTAAAGTCCTGATGAAATGTAAAACACTACTTTGCAAAAAACGATAGTTGTGGTTCTACTTGTAAGGTTCCTCCGACTCTGCCCCACCACTGTTGTCGCATAACAAAGTTATTTGAATTTTGAATCTCCAGCCGAGGAAGTCGGGGGAATCCTTCTTCGTGGGCCATTGTGGGCGGAGCCTATGTGTGACATCACGAGTTGTGCAGATCTCGATCTGTTGTGTTTATATCGGCTTGTTTCCTCTTAAATATCAAAGTTTTTACAGTGTTTTGAAGTTATAGTCGACGTTTTATGAGCCTTGATGAAAGATTGAGCCTGGAAGAGACCGAGAGAGGAGGAAAGGAGTATGGGTGGTGGGAGCGGCTAGCTCGCGCGGCTAGCGGCCAGCGGGAGCCGCTAGCTCGGGCGGCTAGTAGACGATCAAGTAATACCTGGACTCATCTCCGGTGATTCCACAGTCTTCTAGCTCTTGGACGTGTTGGATCCAGGAAGCCGGTCGTTCTGCCAAAAGTCAGGATCCTCAAAGCCTCAAAGGTGAAAAGTGGCGGCTGCTGAGGCGAGGAGACGAGGACGAATGGAGGACGAAGCGTCTTCTGCTTCCTCAAACATGTTCCAGACGGGGTCACCGATGGCAGAACCACCTTCTGTGTCTTCTTCATCAATCACTGGGTTTGAAATGACCATGATGATGAAATCTGGTTCAATTCAGCCTCTTCGTGGTCAAAACTCTGATCCTCCATAATGTAAACACAACTTGGGCGTGTGCACAACTCGTGATGTCACTCTGTTATTGTCAGAAGCTCCGCCCAGCAGAGGAAATAGCGCCGTTTATCGGCTATTTTCTCTCAGATTGTCGTGTTTTAACATTTTACCTTCAGCCAGTTAGCAGGAAAATGTTCTAGAAGAGACGCCAGAGAGTTTTGGAGGTGGAACCTTCATTTCACTGGGACTTTAAATGAAGGTTGTTGTTGAATATCGGAGAACGAGTCGCGCCCTGTTTTAATTTGGCGGGTGCTCCCCCCCTGCAGGTGACCAAGATGTTGGCCGTGGTGGTGGTCCTGTTCGCCCTGCTCTGGATGCCCTACCGCACGCTGGTCCTCATCAACTCCTTCGTGTCCTCGCCGTACCTGGACGACTGGTTCCTGCTCTTCTGTCGGACGTGCATCTACGCCAACAGCGCCATCAACCCCGTCATCTACAACGCCATGTCGCAGAAGTTCCGCTCCGCCTTCCGGGGGCTGTACCGCTGCCGGCGGCCGGACGGCCACCAGAGGACGCCGTCCACCGCCCACTCGGGGTTCGGCACCGTGCGGGAGCCGCGGGCCGCCCACGCCAACGGCGGCGGGGTCGGCGGAACGGCACGGAAGTCCGCGCCGGGCGGCGCCAAGCCCAACGGAGGCGGTCCCGAAGAGAGGGCGACGGTCAACGGAGAGACGGTGGAGGGGAGTCCCACCGGTCCCGACAGGAGTCCGGACGCCACGCCGGATCGACCCGCGACCAACGAAAGCGCCGACAGTGCAACGGGCGACAAATAATGTCAGGGAGGATATATTTGTAGATACTCACGAAAACCACGTCCAACCAACACATCTCCAAAGACGAATCTGGCGCCGCGGCGACGACGACCCGCTCTTCCTCCGGGGGAAACGATTCTGCAGTTTGCGGAACGGACGGACGGTTTCCGGCAGAGACGACCAACCAACTGAAAGTTCTGTGAGTGCGTCAATCACCTCGTGCTTTTTGCTCGTCCAGCCTTAGAAACAAGAGGAAGTGAAGATGTTTACACACCAGGGGGCGCCGCCACACAAAACCAAACGTGAAACCCAGAGTTTAACTCAAAATATCCCCTGTTTGGTCGAGACCAGAGTCTCTTCAGGAACCTTGTAGAACAACCCTGAACTGGACCGAACCAACGACCTCTGGTCCCTTTGAAGACCTCGCTTCCTTTACAGACGGTCCCTCCAGTGGGCGGGGCTGGAGGGCGTGACGTAGAGTGCAATGCATTCTGGGTAGGCAACCGCATGGATCTGAAGAAGCAGATGCAGAAAGAAGAAGTTGGAAAAGAAGGGAAGAAGGAGAGGAAGACTCCCTGATAGCTGGTCTGAAAACATCCTGGTTGTTTGAGGCTACCCATTAGCCACGAGCTAACTAGCCTAGCCACCACGGGCTAAAGAGGCGGGGCTTCCTCTTTGGGTCTGGACCAATCGATGAGCCGTGTTTCTTCTTCACTTCCTCTCTGGTCAGTTAGTTTCAGGCCACAGCGCCTCCCGACTGCAGCTGCTGGAACTGCAGGAGCTTTGATCTCCAAAGTTAAAGTAAACCAACCAGATGAAAGGGGGGGGGCGTTCTAGGCTCCGCCCCCTACAGTGAATCGACCTCAGACTAACTCCAGGCTCCACCTGAACCTGGATTAAACTGGATTAGAACAATCTCACCCGAGTTAGGACTCGTTTTGGTTTCGCTTCAGGAGGCTTCATTGATCACTTCTGGGTTTGAGTCGTTTGGTCTGGACGAGGGACCCGAACCCCAACCCGGACCCGGACCCGGACCCGGACCCACGAGCTTTAATCTGGTTTCCACTGGTTCTGGGTCAGCGTCTTCACATTTCTCACCCCGTTTCCACGACAACGCTTCAAGTTACCGACTCAGAGAAGTGTCACGTTTACAAGGGAGCGCTTTGAAACCGACGTCCGTTTAACTTTGAAAATGACGGAATGACACCACACACACACACACACACACACACACACACACACACACACACACTGAGAGGTTGCCGTTCCGCTGCAGCAGGACTGAATGAGTCCAGGATGTAGATCGTAGTTGTTGGAACCTGTGTAGTGGAACGTCGGCCGTCAGTCCGTCTGACCCTTTAACAGGATTAAACTGTTTGTTTGTGATTCTATCAGATTTCAGCCTCTCGTGTTCAACATGTAAATAGCGTTTCCTGCCGGAGTCGCTCTGTGACAGGATGTTGTTGTCACTTCCTGTTCCCCGTCGTCCTCCTGCAGTCCCTGGAGGTCCTGGACGGTCCTTCTATTATGGTCTGTCTGACCGAGGGACCGGATTGTTCACTTTTGACGCGAATGAGACTTGAGTTACGGGTTTACACCGGGGATATCGTCCCCGTGGCGGTCACCACGGCAACGGCGGTTGTTTACGACCTCTGTGACCTTCGTGGCCATTTTACACCCAATGAAACGCGCCGATTACCTGAGCTGCTATTCATGAAGTGTCACAGCGGCGAGTTAGATGTATATTATTGTCGTTAATATTTATGTGTGTGTGCGCGTGTGTGTGTGTGTGTGTGTGTGTGTGTGGAAAATCTCCAGATTGAGGCTCAGTTTACATGTTTCAGGTGAAAAACGCGTCGCTTTTTACGTTTTTTTTTCCGTAGGTTCAGGACAGTTTACATGGCGACGGATTGAAAACGATGTAGTTTTCACGTCGGGCCACTAGTCGGTGCCGTTTCTACGTAATGAAATCACAGATGTTTGCGCCGCAAACGTTGACGCTCCTTTAAACTTTCTTTGTTATTTGTGAGAAGAAAAAAAAAAGTGTCTATTGGCCGCCACCGGGGGCAGCGTTTCACAAAAGTGTCCGTTTCCCCCATTAAAATTTTTTTTTTTTTTTTTTTAAAGTTACGTTTTCAGAGGCGTCGTCGTTTAAACAAACGACCAAAATGCTTTCATGTGAAAACGCGTTTCTGAAACCTGGTGCTTTTTGTTTGTTTGTTTGTACAAAGTTACCAAAAATTGTAAAAAAACACACACACACACACACACACACACACACACACACACACACACACACACACACACACACACACACACACACACACACACACACACACACACACACACACACACACACACACACACACACCTGGTCCAGAGCTGCAATGCTCCCCCACATCATTTCCAAACTGATATTTAAAGTATGGAAGCATTTAAAAAGTCTTAATTTGAAGGTTTTCAGTCTCGTGAGAACGATTCCGAGGCGCCGCAGTTTCAGCAGAAATGACCCCGTCTCGTCATTCCTGTCGTTTTGTTCGGTGATTATTATTCAGTTTAGACAGCGGGACCTTGATTCCTGGAAAAAAAACGTAACAAAAACCCCTTGATTTCTGCTTGTTTCTGTAAAAAAACGACGTGCAGTGACGTGATGTGAGCGGATTCTTCTAACCTTGTGTAACTTCTTTCTGAAATGCACTGATTTATTGGCTTTTTTCTGTTCTTTTCGAGTGTGAATGTGACTTTTCATGCTGCCAAAGGTTTGTGGGTGTGGTGGGGGGGGGAGGGGGGGGGGGGTTTAGGGGGGGGCAACTGCTGCAAGATGACGACGGCTGAGGGAAAGCGTTTTTATTTTAACTGTACATATTTCATTTTGCTGAGTAACGATGATGCAGTTAGTTTTGGTGATTAATTAGATATTGAATTCTACCTTCAAACTACTTGTTTCTTTGTGACCTTTGATGTGAACCTGTGACGTATTTAATGATGGTTTAGTTGACGGAATTTTACGTGTGTGTGTGTGTGTGTGTGTGTGTGTGTGTGTGTGTGTGTGTGTGAGCCCTGCAGAGCTGCTGGTCGGTTGTGTGTGTTCAGTGTGTCGGATCCTCGGTGTCGTGGTTTTTTTTTCTCTGCATGTTGCAGTTCTGTGCTTTTACTTTCCTGAAAATGTGGATCATTAAAAAAAAACAAACGTCTGTTGACTCTGCGTTCTGCTGTGGTTCTTTGAAATGAGGAAACATCGACAAGAGTCGCGGGTTGTTAACTTCAGCGTGAAGGTTGTTTTCATCTGCGCGTATTTATTTATTTATTTATTTATATATTGCTTTGTTTGTATTTAACCAACTTTTTTGCAAAAACTACTCGTTCTAATTGTAAGAAATCTTCAGGGATGATTTGTCGTCATCGAGGATCAATGCATTAGATTTCAGGAGGTTAACGACTAAATGTTTATTAGTAAATTAAAAAAAAAACAGTGAAAAACTGTGGATGAAAGACTCCTGATGGAGGAGATCAAAGGAAATCAGCATCTGTTGCCATGGAGATGCTCCCTGCTCAGCGTTTCACAGTGATGTAGCGACCTGACAGGCTAGCTAGCATCAATATGAGCTAACAGCTAACATGCTACTGAGTGACACCACCTCAGGTCCACAAACAAATGCGTTGGCTCTGCACTCTACCGAGTATATTTCTGCATTCTACTAAGTGTAGCTCTGCGTTCTACGAGTGTAGAACTGCGCTCTACCGAGTGTAGCTCTAGTTTATTCAAAGTTGGGCTCTAATCACTGAAGAATGTCTTGAAAACCCGAACAAAGCACATATGAGAAACAAGAAAAGACCTTTTAAACCTCATTTACGCGATAAAGTTTCCGTAGCGTTCTGAGCGTCTGTTTCCACGACGACGGCCCCCGGAGCCTCTGAACACGCTGCGTCTCCATGGAAACAGAAGACTTTGTGCCGAACTGTAAAGAGTTTGACGGTACTCCACAGCCGAGAGTTTTAAGTTTGACAGGAAAACACAGAGTTTGATTTTACTTCAACCTTCAGGAGATGGAGAACAGAGAACCGTGGTTCTGGAGCAGCTGGCTAGAACCCAACGGGCTCCAAGTAGAACATCGAGAAAAGAATGTCGTGAAGAATAACGTGTTTGATTTCTAAGTTGGACATCGACTGCGATACACGAGTCTGAACAGCCTCGTGGAGCTTCTGGACGTGACGTAGAACCGTCCTGGTTCCGTGAGAGACAGAGTGAGGAGGTCATCGGTAATTAGTCGGTTCCTCTTGCAGTGTGAAGGTGTGACCTTTAGTTTCCTTTTAATGACCGACGAAAGGTCAGGAGGGGGGGCGGGGCGGGGAGCTCGCCACAGGAACCTCCGGACCACCCTGGACCCTCCGACTACTCTAGAACCATCTGACCACCCTGGAACCTTCTGACCACTCTGGAACACTGTTATGCTCTATAATCTGATGGTAGAGTAGGAAGATGCTCTATAATCTGATGTTAGAGGAGGAAGATGCTCTATAATCTGATGTTAGAGGAGGAAGATGATCTATAATCTGATGTTAGAGGAGGAAGATGCTCTATAATCTGGTGTTAGAGGAGGAAGATGCTCTATAATCTGATGGTAGAGTAGGAAGATGCTCTATAATCTGGTGTTAGAGGAGGAAGATGCGCTATAATCTGAGGTTAGAGGAGGAAGATGCTCTATAATCTGGTGTTAGAGGAGGAAGATGCTCTATAATCTGACGTTAGAGGAGGAAGATGCTCTATAATCTGACGTTAGAGGAGGAAGATGCTCTATAATCTGGATGATGTCACGTCAGACCCAGTTCTAGAATCTATATTTCCACACCAAAGCACCAGGATTATTTTCAGGGATTATTTTCAGGCACTTTCATCCAGGAAGCGTCTCCTGAAGGTAAAACGTCTCTGGACTCCAGATTAAATCTCTCTTCAGTTATCACAATTTCATGGCAGCATTCAGTATCCTGATTACTTTCATAGTCCACAGTGCCCAACATACCAACCGGAGGCATTGTGTGAGCGGCGCCCCCCCCCCCCCCCCCCCGCTGACCAGATTAAAGCGACGCAGCCAGTTTCCAGCGGTTAAACGAGTCGCCGGACGATAACGAAGGTCTGAGACTTAAAACCGCAGATGTTTGTTCACCTCCTTCCTCAGAATCTGACGTGAGAAACAACCTCCGTGGTTTCATTTCCTTCGGCAAACATGTTTCAGTCTGACCGGGTGACCTCAGTGGAATGGCTCTTCCTTCAAGGAGTCACCCCCCCCCCCCCCCTCAATCCCCCACTTCATCATCAGCAAAAAGAAAACAGGCAGAGAGACGGAGATAGAAATAAAACGGTGAGAAGAGACGAGCTGCACACTGATAAGGAGGAGATGAGTTCTGTGTTTGACCGTGTGTGTGTGTGTGTGTGTGTGTGTGTGTGTGTGTGTGTGTGTGTGTGTGTGTGTGTGTGTGTGTGTGTGTGTGCGCACCACTCTGAGGAACTCGTCTATCGCGATCCACCCATCTTCTTGTCACGGGCGAAAATCATGTCTGTGCTGCAATCAACACCATGACTGAAGGAGGCGTGTGTGTGTGTGTGTGTGTGTGTGTGTGTGTGTGTGTGTGTGTGTGTGTGTGTGTGTGTGTGTGTGTGTGTGTGTGTGTGTGTGTGTGTGTTTGTCCGGGGTAAATTGAAAAACCTTCAGCATTATGACCAGATGAGGATTTTTCTCAACAACAGGAAGTGAAACGTTACTGTAACTTCTCTACTCCCAGCAGTAACTAGTAACTGATTACTTTCATGAAAACTTTTTTTTTTTTTTTTTTTTTTCTCCCCACTAAGCCTGAATCCTCTGCCCGGCCTGCAGGGGGCGCTGCGCCGCCGCCACTGAAATACATAAAAAAAAAACAGAGAAGATAGAAGAAGACAGAGAAAAGGACAAATCCATCACGTGTCGCCTCAGTCCACCATGTTGTTGATGACATCACAGAGGGCGAGGCGGGGCCATGACATCATTGTTTTCAGCTAAAGTGCATCTTTAACCCGTTTTTATAAAAAAAAAAAAATAAAATGTTCTCAGGCTCCTGAAACGGCGCTGTCGTGTCGACGACCGGACCGAAACCATGGTTACGTGAAACGACGCCGTCGTGTGGGCGGGGCCCCGTCGCACTGTGAGTTACATTAGCATGAGCCTCTGTCCGCAGTAGCGGTGATTAGCATTAGCGTGGTTAAATGGACTGGCCCCGCTGGCATGACGACGTTTCCAAGTGAAAACGCAGTTTCACAAAAGTGTTGCGTTGACACGTGGATGTGAAACTCCTCTGGAGATCAAAGCACTAAACAAAACGGCGTGTTTTTGCTTGACACGTCGTCGTGGAAACGAGGCCTGAATCCTCCGTCGACACGGCAACGCATTGAGAACTACGTAGTGAGTTTTCAAAACGTCGCCACGTGGACGCAAAACTCCTCTGATGATCAAAGCACAAAAAAAACCGGCGTGTTTTCGCTTGACACGTCGTCGTGGAAACGAGGCCTGAATGTTGACACGGCAACGCATTGAGAACTACCTAGTGAGTTTTCAAAACGTCGGCACGTGGACGCGAAACTCCTCTGAAGATCAAAGCACTAAAAAAAACCGGCGTGTTTTTGCTTGACACGTCGTCGTGGAAACGAGGCCTGAATCCTCCGTCGACACGGCAACACTTTGAGAACTACGTAGTGAGTTTTCAAAACGTCGGCACGTGGACGCGAAACTCCTCTGAAGATCAAAGCACAAAAAAAAACCGGCGTGTTTTCGCTTGACACGTCGTCGTGGAAACGAGGCCCGAATCCTCCCGCCGTTCCCCCTCCACACCTCCGGCCGCCGCGCCGATCGCAAGACGCTGCGTTCCCACATCCAGCAGGAGTCCGTTCCTGGCAGCCGTAACATTTCCTCCCACACGCCGCTTTGATGTGAAACACGGGTGAAAACGCTCAGCGGGGGGGCCGCCGCCGCCGCCGCCGCCATCATCGCCTTCGCCCGGGTTTCCAGGCTGATCACAGCTGGAGTGGTTTTTCTCTGCTCTTAAAAGCACCTTTCCACCTCCATCAAACCAGAAGTCGTCCACACGCCTCGCCCGCCCTCTTTCATGCTCTCTCCACGGCGCCCGTCAGAGAGCGGCGGCGCCCTCGCAGAAACCCCCCCCGCTCTCGGAGATTACACAAATCTGCGGACAAAGCGAGGCCCCGCCATTCACCCCCCCCCCCCTGCAGATTTCCTCCGATCGGAGACATCAGGGAAGCGGCAATCTCGGGCATCGGCTCAGGAGCGGCGGAGGAAGACGAGGGGTGGAGGAAGACGAGGGGGTGGAGGAGTGACTCTGATTCCTGCCGCTCTCGGTCGGATATCAGCGCCTGGCAGGCAGAGCCGAGGGCATCAACCCACCGGGGAGCCTGATAAACACTGGCGCTACGGCGAGAAGCTCAGTCCCTGTGATAACAGTCCAACTTTTATTATTCTGTGTGTGTGTGTGTGTGTGTGTGTGTGTGTGTGTGTGTGGTTTCAGTACTAAAGCTAACCACAGCACCAACTAGTGGCCCGACGTGGAAACTACATCCCGTTTCAGCGTTTCTCTTGTTTTCGCGTAAACAGACGTTGTTTTCAGTTGTCGTCCGCTAAAGGCAAAACTTTTCTTAAACAAAAGCACAAAAAAAACAAAAAAAACATTTTGACTTGACGTCGCCGTGGAAACGGGATCTTAGCCGGACCTTATTTTCTCCGACCAGACCAAAGACGAGAAGATGAAAGGTGTGGAGCAGTTTGTCGTCTATCTGATCCAGACTTATCCGGACTGAACCAAGCTGATCCAAAATGATCCAGTTGATCCTGACTAATTCAGACTGATCCAGACTGAACCAGGCTGATCCAGACTGATCCGGACCAATCCGGACTGATCCAGGCTGATCCAGACTGATCCGGACTGAACCAGGCTGATCCAGACTGATCCAGACTAATCCAGGCTGATCCAGGCTGATCCAGACTTATCCGGACTGAACCAGACTGATCCAGGCTGATCCAGACTTATCCGGACTGAACCAGACTTATCCAGGTTGATCCAGACTGATCCGGACTGATCCAGACTGATCCGGACTGATCCAGACTGATCCAGACTGATCCAGCCTGATCCAGACTGATCCAGACTGATCCAGACTGATCCAGACTCACAGTCAGTGGATCGG
>NW_027662032.1:25000-33187 GCF_963422515.1 Blennius ocellaris | reverse complement strand
AAACTGTCTTTAACAGGAGAACCTGGAGAACCAGGTGAACCCAGAGAACTTGAAGAACCTGGAGAACCAGGTGAAGCTGGAGAACCTGGAGAATCTGGAGAACCAGATGAAGCTGGAGAACCTGGTGAATCTGGAGAACCAGATGAAGCTGGAGAACCTGGTGAATCTGGAGAATGTGGAAAACCAGGGTGAAGCTGGAGAACAAGGTGAAGCTGGAGAACCTGGAGAATCTGGAGAACCTGGAGAACCAGGTGAACCCAGAGAACTTGAAGAACCTGGAGAACCAGCTGAAGTTGGAGAAGCAGGTGAAGCTGGAGAACCTGGAGAACTTGGAGAACCAGATGAAGCTGGAGAACCTGGAGAATCTGGAGAACATGGAGAACCAGGGGAAGTTGGAGAACCAGGTGAAGTTGGAGGACCTGGAGAACCTGGAGAACCTGGAGAACCAGGTGAGAGGAGACGCAGTAAAGCTGCCGTCGCCGTGTCGGGTCTGCTTGGTTCCGTTTGAGGCTCCAGGCTCTTATTGTGACGTCAGAACCTCGTCCGGCGAGTCACCACACGTTTGAGCGGCGCATTCCTGCGGCGCGGCGCCTCCTGCCTCCCGCCGGCCGCCGCGCGGCGCGGCGCGGAGGAGCAGATAGCATCGGAGACGCCGCGGGGGCAGTAATATCCTGACACTGACGTCTGAACGGTCCTTATCGTCTCCACGGCGTCTCCGTCCCTCCAACAGCGGGACGGCGTCCAGATTTCACCAGTCAGACGCTTTATTTTGAAAAGATTGATGGAAAAACACTGAATAGAACAAAAACAGACGTCAAGATTCATGTTTAACCAGGAAATCAGGTTTCGGGTCAAAGAGCCGGAGAAAAGATCTCCAGAGGAATGTTGTCAAACACTCAGACCTCCTTTTACACAACATTTCAAATTAAAAGACTTTCTTTGACATGAGAGAACGTGGAACCGTTCATCAGATCGTCCAGACATATTTTAGAATGAGCAGACAATCAGATGTCTTTGGACATATAACACATTTAACACTGCGACATATATTAACGATTAAAATTAATTAATTAATCGCACAATTTTCTGATTAATTGTTAATCGCCTTGTTTTCTGCTGGAGGATTCTAACGATGTTCATTCTGGGAATTAATGTCGACTCAACGTATCTTTTCATCACCTCCATCCACCTCCTCCACTCCACCACCACCCTCCTCCATCCACCTCTCTATCACCTCCACATCCCTCCTCCACCACCACCTTCACCACTCACACCTCCTCCACCACCTCCTCCACCTCCACACTACCTCATCCACCTCACCTCCTCATCACCTCTCCACCTCCTCCACCACCTCACTCCCACTCCACCTCCATCACCTCCACCCACCTCCTCCACAACCTCCTCCACCCACCTCCTCATCCACCTCCTCTCCTCCACCCCACCTCCTCATCCACCTCCTCCATCCACCTCCTCCACCTCCCATCACCCTCCATCACCTCCATCCACACCTCCTCCACCCACCTCCTCCACATACCTCATCCACCCACCTCCTCCATCACCACCCTCCTCCACCACCTCCTCCACCCAACCTCATCATCACCTCACCTCCTCCACCTCACCTCCTCCACCCACCTCCTCCATCATCACCTCCATCACCACTCCATCCACCTCTCCACCTCCTCCTCCATCACTCACCTCCTCATCATCACCTCCTCCATCACACCTCCTCCACCCACCTCTTCCATCACCTCCTCCACCCACCACATCCATCACCCCCTCCAACCACCTCCTCCATCACCTCCTCCATCATCATCAACCTCATCACCTCCTCCACCTCCTCACCCACCACATCCATCACCCCTCAACCCCTCCAACCACCTCCTCCACCCACCTCTTCCATCACCTCCTCCATCACCTCCTCCACCCACCTCCTCCATCATCACCTCCAACACCTCCACCCACCTCCTCCCACCCACCTCCACCTCCTCCACCCACCTCCTCCATCACCACCTCCATGACCTCCTCCACCCACCTCCTCATCACCTCCTCCATCACCTCCTCCACCCACCCTCCTCCATCACCACCTCCATCACCTCCTCCACCCACCTCCTCATCACCTCCTCCATCACCTCCTCCACCCACCTCCTCCATCACCTCCTCCTCCACCTCCTCCACCCACCTCATCCATCATCACCTCCTCCATCACCTCCTCCATCACCTCCTCCATCACCATATCCATCACCTCCTGCACCCACCTCCTCCACCTCCTCCTCCACCCTCCAGCTCTCAGGTATGAGGCGTTCATGTCCGTCAGTCAGTGGAAACACTTTCCTCTATATTGATAGAAGCAGCGTCGATCATATTGACGGGAATGACAATAGAATTCCTCCGAAATATATTCAATATATTGAATATATTGAATATATTGAATATATTCAGCCAGTGTCAGTTTGAAGCACAGCCGCAGCGGCCACAGCAGCCGCAGCGGCGCAGCGGCGCTCTCCAGGCCGGAGCCTCAAACCCCTTTTTCATAAAGATGAAGAGTTTTGATGAAACCAACAGAATGTTTTATGTTCGGGGACAAAGACGGAGCCGCGCGGCCGCGCGGCCCCCCCGGGGGGGGGCGCCGCTGGATTCCCTACGACTGTGAGCAGCGGGGGAGGGGAAGGAATCAAACATGTCAACACACGACCGAGTGAAACGTGTCGGTCAGTCCAGAAGTTCCTGCTTCGCTATAATTCTTTAAATTCCTCCACTTTAGTCGGTGTGATCTAGAATCCAGATCACAGATCTACAATCCAGATCACACCTGCACTGTGTGATCTGGATTCTAGATCACGTCGTGTCGGTGTGATCTAGAATCCAGATCACACTGACATGATGTGATCTGGAATCCAGATCACATCACATCCAGATGACATCCAGATCACACTGACACGATGTGATCTGGAATCCAGATCACATCGTGTCAGTGTGATCTGGATGTCATCTAGAATCCAGATCACACCATGTCGGTGTGATCTAGATCTAGATCTCGATGTGATCTGGATTCAGATCACACCGTGTCGGTGTGATCTGAATCCAGATCACATCGAGATCTAGATCTAGATCACATCGTGTCAGTGTGATCTGGATGTCATCTAGAATCCAGATCACACTGACATGATGTGATCTGGAATCCAGATCACATCATGTCAGTGTGATCTGGATGTCATCTAGAATTCCAGATCACATCCAGAGTCGGTTGATCCAGATCACACTGACATGATGTGATCTGGAATCCAGATCACATCATGTCAGTGTGATCTGGATGTCATCTAGAATCCAGATCACACCATGTCGGTGTGATCTAGATCTAGATCTCGATGTGATCTGGATTCAGATCACACCGACACGGTGTGATCTGGATGTCATCTAGAATCCAGATCACACCATGTCGGTGTGATCTAGATCTAGATCTCGATGTGATCTGGATTCAGATCACACCGTGTCGGTGTGATCTGAATCCAGATCACATCGAGATCTAGATCTAGATCACATCGTGTCAGTGTGATCTGGATGTCATCTAGAATCCAGATCACACCATGTCGGTGTGATCTAGATCTAGATCACATCGTGTCAGTGTGATCTGGATGTCATCTAGAATCCAGATCACACCATGTCGGTGTGATCTAGATCTAGATCTCGATGTGATCTGGATTCAGATCACATCGTGTCGGTGTGATTTGGACCAACCGACTCTGGATGTGATCTGGAATTCCAGATCACACCGTGTCGGTGTGGATCGGATAGGATTTTTAAATGTTTTAAGTCATACATCTACGTATGGGTGGTGGAGGTCGGGGGGGGAGGGGTTGGGGGGGGTGGGTGGGGGGGGGGGTGGTGTCAGCCACCTTCCCGGGTGTAACGTATCATGGTTTCATGAATTAGGAATGCGGTGGTGCCCCCGGCCGGGTGGTCAGGGGCCCAACGGGAGTGAATATTCAGCTGGAAGCTGTATAACAACAACCTGCTGTGTGTGTGTGTGTGTGTGTGTGTGTGTGTGTGTGTGTGTGTGTGTGTGTGTGTGCGTGTGTGTGTGTGTGTGTGTGTGTGTTGGAGACATGATCTGCACTCACTTCCTTCAACACCTTATCTTCAATATTCACTCTGTGTTTTTACGACGATTCAGGTGTTTTCATGTTTTCATTTCAGAAACGTTCTCGTCAGGTTGTACCTCTACATGTTGTACCTCTATGTTATGTACCTCTACGTGTTGTACCTCTATGTTATGTACCTCTACGTGTTGTACCTCTACGTGTTGTACCTCTACATGTTGTACCTCTACGTGTTGTACCTCTACGTGTTGTCCCTCTACATGTTGTACCTCTACGTGTTGTACCTCTACGTGTTGTACCTCTACGTGTTGTATCTCTACGTGTTGTACCTCTACGTGTTGTACCTCTACATATTGTACCTCTATGTTATGTACCTCTACGTGTTGTACCTCTACGTGTTGTACCTCTACGTGTTGTACCTCTACGTGTTGTATCTCTACGTGTTGTACCTCTACGTGTTGTACCTCTACGTGTTGTACCTCTACGTGTTGTCCCTCTACGTGTTGTAGCTCTACGTGTTGTCCCTCTACGTGTTGTCCCTCTACGTGTTGTACCTCTACGTGTTGTCCCTCTACGTGTTGTCCCTCTACGTGTTGTACCTCTACGTGTTGTCCCTCTACGTGTTGTACCTCTACGTGTTGTCCCTCTACGTGTTGTACCTCTATGTGTTGTCCCTCTACGTGTTGTACCTCTACGTGTTGTCCCTCTACGTGTTGTCCCTCTACGTGTTGTCCCTCTACGTGTTGTACCTCTACGTGTTGTCCCTCTACGTGTTGTACCTCTACGTGTTGTCCCTCTACGTGTTGTACCTCTACGTGTTGTACCTCTACGTGTTGTCCCTCTACGTGTTGTACCTCTACGTGTTGTCCCTCTACGTGTTGTACCTCTACGTGTTGTCCCTCTACGTGTTGTCCCTCTACGTGTTGTCCCTCTACGTGTTGTACCTCTACGTGTTGTCCCTCTACGTGTTGTACCTCTACGTGTTGTCCCTCTACGTGTTGTCCCTCTACGTGTTGTACCTCTACGTGTTGTACCTCTACGTGTTGTCCCTCTACGTGTTGTACCTCTACGTGTTGTACCTCTACGTGTTGTACCTCTACGTGTTGTCCCTCTACGTGTTGTACCTCTACGTGTTGAACCTCTACGTGTTGTACCTCTACGTGTTGTACCTCTACGTGTTGTCCCTCTACGTGTTGTCCCTCTACGTGTTGTACCTCTACGTGTTGTACCTCTACGTGTTGTCCCTCTACGTGTTGTCCCTCTACGTGTTGTACCTCTACGTGTTGTACCTCTACGTGTTGTCCCTCTACGTGTTGTACCTCTACGTGTTGAACCTCTACGTGTTGTACCTCTACGTACTATTTCTCTGAGGACAGACTGTGAGGTTCCAGTTGAAGCTCTCCTGCTCTGGTAGATTCTCTCCATGTGGATTAATGAATGAATGGATGGATGAATGGATGAATGGATGAATGGATGAATGGATGAATTGATGAATGAATGAATGAATGAAGGGTGAATGTGACTAACAAGCTAAAGTGCTGTTGGACGACTGGAGCTTTTAGGAAAACGTTCTATAAGTGAAATCCTTTTATCCGCTGAACGTCTTCCTCACAGAAATAAAAGCTCAATTCACCTTCTGCTTTCTGTCTGGAGGCTTCTGCTCTTTTCAGAGCGGCTGGGGGGGGGACGGGGGGGGGGGGGGGGGGGGTGGAGGGGATGGAGGGATGGAGGGATGGAGGGATGGAGGGATGGAGGGATGTTGTCACAACCTTGAAGCCTGCAAAACATTTCATTTTTGTTTCATATTTGTAATTAATACCATAATTACTATATATGATATAATTGATACTAGAATTACTATATATGATATAATTGATAGTATAATTACTATATATGATATAATTAATACCATAATTACTATATATGATATAATTGATAGTATAATTACTATATATGATATAATTAATACCATAATTACTATATATGATATAATTAATACCATAATTACTATATATGATATAATTAATACCATAATTACTATATATGATATAATTGATAGTATAATTACTATATATGATATAATTAATACTAGAATTACTATATATGATATAATTGATAGTATAATTACTATATATGATATAATTAATACCATAATTACTATATATGATATAATTGATAGTATAATTACTATATATGATATAATTAATACCATAATTACTATATATGATATAATTGATAGTATAATTACTATATATGATATAAACTGATGTGTGAAGAAAGTAAACAACCTCATAAAAGTTCTTTGTCTTTCTAAAAGTGCGTCGAGTCGAGGATCAAGTTAAGATGAACTCAATGTGTGAAACCTGAACTCTGAGCTGGGAAACACCCGGAACCTTCACCTGGCCTGCAGGTGAGCAAAACAAGCGCCCCACCCTGAACCTTCACCTGGCCTGCAGGTGAGCAAAACAAGCGCATCACCTGAACCTTCACCTGGCCTGCAGGTGAGCAAAACAAGCGCACCACCCTGAACCTTCACCTGGCCTGCAGGTGAGCAAAACAAGCGCACCACCCTGAACCTTCACCTGGCCTGCAGGTGAGCAAAACAAGCGCATCACCTGAACCTTCACCTGGCCTGCAGGTGAGCAAAACAAGCGCATCACCTGAACCTTCACCTGGCCTGCAGGTGAGCAAAACAAGCGCATCACCTGAACCTTCACCTGGCCTGCAGGTGAGCAAAACAAGCGCACCACCTGAACCTTCACCTGGCCTGCAGGTGAGCAAAACAAGCGCACCACCTGAACCTTCACCTGGCCTGCAGGTGAGCAAAACAAGCGCCCCGCCTGCAGGAAGACAAAGAAAAGAGGTCAGTCTGTTGTTTTCCTCCAGCGAAAGACGAGTTGAAGGTAAAGAAGTAAAAACGTCTTCAGACAAATCCTCCAATGTCTCATCCTCCTCTTCCTCCTCTTCCTCCTCTTCCTCCTCTTCCTCCTCTTCCTCCTCTTCCTCAGTCGACCTTCAATCACTCCTCTTTTCCTTTCAGCCTCTGACGAGACGAGACGACGGCGTTTCAAACGTTTATTGAACATTAATTTGACTTTAATGTAGAAAAAGCCGCCTGAAGCTCCATTTTCTTTTTTTCTTTCTTTTTTTTTTTTTTTTTTCCATCTTCAAGGTTTTTCACTAAACAGAAGAAATTCTCTCTCTCTCTTTTCTTATTGCCGTCATTGTTTGATCGTCACTGTGCGGCGGCCTGCAGGGGGCGTCCCTACAGGCTTTTATCTGCTGGGACCAAACGCTGGGTTCAGACAGGGGGAGAAAAAAAAGGCTTTTATTTTGAAAGGACGGGACCCAGAGGGGCGCATTGACTGATTGTTTGGGCGTCACCACGGTAACGGTCCGGACCAGAGACCAACTGTCTCTGTCCCCCTGGTTCGCTTTTTTCCCCACGGTCCCTGAACGCACCACCGCTGAGAGAACGTAGACAGAACATCTAGAACCACCAGAGAACTCCATCAGATGAAAGAGGAAACGACAAACGATACTTTGATCTCATTGCTTTTTTTCCCCAAATACTGTTTTTCAAAGCGTTACCGAGCCAACGTGAAACTTTTCGAAAACGGAAAACGATGCGTTTTCACTTGAGTCGTCGTCACGTGAACGAAGCTTCACTTCCTCCTCGTTTTAAAAGTGACTCGACCGGAAACCGTCTTCCAGATCTGAGTCACGCGAAACGATCCGTTTCCGTCAAACTGCTGACGTTTCCTGACTGACGCCATCTTGGGGAATTCTGCCCCAGGGGATTGTGGGAAATCAAAGATGGCGGCAGCTCCAGCCAGAATGTCAGCATTCGACTGATTCAGGGAGAAAAACATCCAAAGTTTCTTAAACAGGTGAGCAAGTGAACAGGTGAGCAGGTGAAAAGGTAAACAGGTGAAAAGGTGAAAAGGTGAACAGGTGAGCAGGTGAAAAGGTGAGCAGGTGAACAGGTGAGCAGGTGAACAGGTGAGCAGGTAAACAGGTGAGAAGGTGAACAGGTGAACAGGTGAACAGGTGAGCAGGTGAACAGGTGAGAAGGTGAACAGGTGAGCAG
>NW_027662032.1:0-15000 GCF_963422515.1 Blennius ocellaris | reverse complement strand
TAAATGTCAGCAGGAGGCGGGACGACGGCTGGACGACAGGAGAGGACGTCTGATTGGACGAAAGCTGTGTGTCTGTGTGTGTGTGTGTGTGTGTGTGTGTGTGTGTGTGTGTGTGTGTGTGTGTGTGTGTGTGTGTGAACTCGCTGACATTAAAGTGACAACGAGCTCGTCAGAGGAAACTTAACCACTGAACGTTCTGGACTAACCGACCTTCATTTCAGGACCATTGGAGGAAAGATGGAGGATGAAAGATAAAGGATGGAGGATGGCGGATGAAGGATGGAGGATGAATGAAGGATGGAGGATGAAAGATCAAGGATGGAGGATAAAGGATGAAAGATAAAGAATGGAGGATGAAAGATGGAGGATAAAGATCGTAGAATAAAGGATGAAAGATAAAGGATGGATGATAAAGGATGGAGGATGAAGGACAGAGGGTAAAGGATGGAGAATAAAGGATAAAGCATAAAAGATAAATGATGGAGGATGAAGGATAAAGGATGGAGGATGAAAGATCAAGGATGGATGATAAAGGATAAAGGATGGAGGATCAAAGATAAAGGATGAAAGGTAAGTGGAGGATGGAGATAAAGGATGGAGGATACAGGATGGAGGATGAAATATAAAGGATGGAGGATGGAGGAGAGCAGTGCTCCTCCCCTCACAGCGTTTGTTCTCCAGGTAACAGAGTTTATTTGGAAGCAGCGATCGAAGGCGTCGTCCTTGAAACTCCTAAATCCTTTCATCTCTCAGACTCTTGTGAAAGAAAAGCTGATGAGTCACTCAACCTTCCTCCTCCTCCTCCTCCTCCTCCTCCATCAACCACAAACTTTGTGAAGAGGTGATTTGTGACGCCGGCCCGATCGGAGCAGAGGAGAGATGAAAGAAGGACGCCGTCCAGCAGAGTCTCTCAGAACTTCATCTTTTTATTTCCCATGCATAGTTTGAACAAGAGTTTAGTGAAACGAGGAGAAATAAAACAAAAAACAAAAAAAAAGAGAGACATTCATCGTGATTTTTCATCCAAAGGAATCATGAGGAACAAAACAAGTTCAGTGAACAGAAGCTTAATGAGGCGGGAATCGTCAGGAAGTCCTTCAAGGCAGAACGACGACGCAGGTTCTTCTCCTCTCTTGACTGGAAAAGTGCTGCGCAACATAAATACAACAACAACAACAACAACAACAAAAATAACAAGTCGCTCAAACTAAAACATTCTTGTACGAGAAAGTGCAACTAAACTACAAGTTTGTGACGAGACTGTAAACGGGAGCGGTTTGATCAGGTGACCTGGAAAATCCAGGAAAATCCAGGAAGATCAAGCAAAAATTAGAAAAATCAAGGAAAATTTTGAAAAATCAAGGGAAACGGAGGAAAATCAGAGAAAATCAAGGAAAAGGGAGGAAAGTTGATGTGTTTTAGAAGCAGTGAAGCAGGTGGAGGTGTGAAAGAAGCAGGTGAAAGTGTGAAAGAAGCAGATGACAGTGTGAAAGAAGCAGATGAAGGTGTGAAAGAAGCAGATGGAGGTGTGAAAGAAGCAGGTGAAGGTGTGAAAGAAGCAGGTGAAAGTGTGAAAGAAGCAGATGAAAGTGTGAAAGAAGCAGATGACGGTGTGAAAGAAGCAGATGAAGGTGTGAAAGAAGCAGATGGAGGTGTGAAAGAAGCAGGTGAAGGTGTGAAAGAAGCAGGTGAAAGTGTGAAAGAAGCAGATGAAAGTGTGAAAGAAGCAGATGAAGGTGTGAAAGAAGCAGGTGAAGGTGTGAAAGCACCAGGTGAAGGTGTGAAAGAAGCAGATGGTGTGAAAGTAGCAGATGGTGTGAAAGAAGCAGATGAAGGTGTGAAAGAGGCAGATGAAGGTGTGAAAGAGGCAGGTGAAGGTGTGAAAGAAGCAGTGGAAGGTGTGAAAGAAGCAGATGAAGGTGTGAAAGAAGCAGATGAAGGTGTGAAAGAAGCAGATGAAGGTGTGAAAGAGCAGATGAAAGGGTGAAAGAAGCAGGTTTTTCGACATCAAATCCTAAATGTTTCCAAGACATTTTCTGCAGTTTTTGAACCTGCTGATTTTAGAGACTTTTAGAAATTCTAAATGCGAACGAATGAAAACGCGACGTCTTCGTTTGCCGACGAGTTTCGCAGACGACGTCGGCGTTTCCAGCGCCGCCCTGGAGGCGGAGCTTCGTGACGAAACACACGAGAAACAACGGCGGGACAAAAAACAGACGGGGAGCGAAAGGCCCGGAGCGCGAACGACAACGTGACTTCAGACGAAAAGCAAGAGAAGAAAATCCTAACCTGCGGACGATGAAAGGGAAAGGACAGTCGAGGCTTTTCAAAATAAAACGAGTTCTTGCCAACCTCGCCGGTGTTTCTGTTTTGAAATCACTGAGCGGCGTCGCAACATTTCACTGCCATGCAGCTTCACGTTTTCTACTTCTGCCGCCTCCTTCAGACGTGTTGCGGCTTTTGTAACGATGTTTTTGCTTTTGTAATTACGACGCATGCTTCATATATTCGTGTCGCAACTTTTACATTTACCTTTGGACATTTGTGATTTGTTGTGCTTTGTTGTTTCTAACTTTTAACTTGAATTTGCGACGTATTGGTGGTGCAGCTTTTGTGTTTCACAACTTAGAAACAAAAAGTGCAACACAATTACAAAAGCAAAAAGATGATTACAATAGTTGCAACATAGTTGCATAAATACAAAAGTTGCAATTATGTTGCGACTTTTTTAATCATATTTATGCTTTTGTAATCGTGGAGCATGTTTTATAACATTATTATTACTATTGTTACTATATTTGTATGACGACTTTTACATCTGTGCTGCACTTTTGTAACCATGTTTTTGTAAATGTAGTGCATGTTTCTTTTTTTTTTTTTTTACATCATTATTGTTACTTTTATATCCCCGTTGTGACGTTTATATTTGTTTCACAAGGTTTACATTAGGATTGCGATTTTTGTAACAAGTTTTTGCTTTTGTAATTACGGTGCATGCGTCATATATTTGTGTCGCAACTTTTGTATTTGTGCTGCAACTTTTACATTTGTAATTTGTTTTGCTTTGATGTTTCTAACTTTGAACTTGCACTGCGACACGTTGGTGCTGCAGCTCGTTTCACAACGTAGAAACAAAAGTTGCAACACAATCGTACAAATACAGAAATTGCAATTATGCTGCGACTTTTGTAATCATAATTTTGCTTTTGTAATTGTGTAGCATATTTTTTTAACGTCATCGTTACTATATTTGTGTCGTGACTTTTGTATTTGTGCTGCAGATTTTAGATTCACGTTGACTTTTGTAACTTTTGTAATGTTTTATATTTGTGTTGAAATTCTTCGTAATCACGTTTCATCTCTTAACTTAACGTTGTGTTGTGACTTTTATGTATTTGTATCACGACTTTTACATTTGTGCTGCACTTTTGTAACCATGTCTTTCTAAATGTAGTGCATGTTTTTAATATCATTATTATTACTTTGACGTTTATATTTGCATTACGAGGTTTACATTGGGACGTGCAACTTTTGTAATGGTGTTTTAGTTTTTTTTCCTGTTGCATGTTTGATATCATAGCTGAACTTTTTTTGGACTGTCGCGTCGACTCTTTATGAAAAAACTTTTGAACATTATAATTTGCCACATTTTAATTTCATTAACTTGTAGCAGCTCCAGTGTTTAAAAGCCTAAAAAAACAAAAACAAACAGTTAAAGTAAGAAATGAACACAAACTGTGCTTCACCTCCTGCAAAAGGTGAAACAGCTTCGCCTTCATTACCGGATAGAAACACAATCATGAAATAAAGATATATATATATAAAAACAACAGCCTTAGTTTAATGAGCAATGAAGACGTGAAGGTCACCGGGAAGCGGCGCCTCCATCGCTCACGCAGCGAAACCTGGACGTCAGGTGTTGAGAATCAGAACAATTCATGAGAAAAAAAAGGGGGGGGGGGGGTTAAAAAAAACCCAAACAACAACAACAAAACAAAACAGCGTGCCGTGATAACAGTGTGAGATCCCAGTGATCCCCGTGAGGAGATATTACATATCTACACTTAGAAAATTCACCTTTAACACCCAAACAGTTTCCTTCCAACAGTATGAAAAATATTCAAATAAAAAATACAAATACTCTCGAAACACTAGGTAGGTAGTTTTCTGTTGACATGAAATTGGCGAGGACTCAAAAGATAAATATTTCACATTTTTTCTCGTCTTTTGAAAGAAAATAAAAAATAGTGTGTATGAAAGAAAAAGAACGTCTGTCCGTGTATTTTTTAATTTTTTTTTGTTTTGGTTGTTTTTTTGTTTTTGTCTGCGGGTTTGAAATATCATCCTTCGGTAATTAGTAACATCGTGAAATCGTGGAACCACGTTTTCTTTTCTCTTCAGCTAAAAACGCCTCGGCTTCTCTAAGTAAGCAAAAAAGAGCCAGTGTTGAAACCAAAGCCTTATAGAATTCTTCTTTTCAGACATCATACACTATGCACAGATCATAAAAACATTAACAGTGATCGAGTCTTTTTTTTTTTCTTTCTCTCCTTTGTTTTTTTTTACCCCCCCCCCCCCCCCCGGGAGGAGGTCGTCCAGCCACGAGGAGATTCATCACATCAACGTCACCGAAAGTCTGAAACCCCCCGACCCCTGCTCAACGTCCCATAATGCAACATACCGCGAGGCCCGGCGGCGGCGGCGGTGATGGGGAGGAGGGGGGGGGGGGGGGGGGGGGGTGGGGGGAGGGAGGGGGCGCCGCCTCGGCTCGTAGTGTACTTCAAACTTTGACCCATAGGGGGCGCGTCAGTCACTGTCTGTCCGTAACACGGCCCGCGGGACGGGGGGGGGGGGGGGGGGGGGGGGGGGCGCCTGACGCACCGGCCCGCCGGAGGGAGTAACAGTCATTCACTGTTTGCCGGGGGGGAAAGAGGGCGGAGCACCTCTGGCGGAGAGAGGAGGGGGCGGGGCTCCTCTGGTAGAAAGAGGAGGGGGCGGAGCACCTCTGGTGGAGAGAGGAGGGGGGCGGGGCTCCTCTGGCGGAGAGAGGAAGAGGGCGGGGCACCTCTGGCGGAGAGAGGAAGGGGGCGGGGCTCACTTCACGTGCTCGGCGCTGTGGGACGAGCAGTAGTACTTCTTGTGGGCGATGAACGTGGACAAGCTGCTGAACTTGATGTTGCACAGGCGGCAGAAGCGGGAGTTTCCGTTCTGGACGGGCGAGGCCGCGGGGGGTTTTGGGGGCGGGGCGAGGGGGGCGTGGCCGCTGCTGCCGCCACCGCCGGCTTGTCGGGCCTCTCCCTCGGGGCGTCAGGCACAGGCGACAGAGTCAGAGGAGGAGCCCCGGGGGGGGGACGACGGCGGCGGGCGGCGGCGGTGAGCCGGGTGCCGGCCGACGGGCTGCCCGTTCAGCAGCGGCGGGGAGGCGGGCGAGGCGGCGCCGCTCCGGGCCCGGCCGTTGACACCGTCTCTGTGCGCCCGCGAGACGAGTCGGGCCTGGCCGGTCGGCGTGGCGGAGGCGCCGTCTCCGGGACTGAGGCTGGGACTCCGGCTGAGCGCGGCGCCCGGGCGGCGGCGGCGCCTCCGACTGAACGGTGACCACCAGGCCGTGGGTGACCTTGAAGTGCTCCATCAGGTCGCAGGAGATGGGCCGGTTGGGGCAGTAGGGGCACGTCACCTGGGCGGGGGCCCGTCCCCTTGGCGCCGGCTCCCGGCGTGGCGGCCAGGGCGGCGGCCGTGCGGGACGGCGACGGGTGGCGCCGGAGCCGGCGGTTAAGGCGGAGGGGTGGGGGCTGGACGAGGAGCCCCCGGCCTGGACCAGCCACTCGGCGGGGAGGGCCTTGGCCTCGGCCGGCTGCGGGAGGTCGGGCGGAGGCCGGCTCTTGGGGGAGGTGGAGGCGGACCTCTTGAGGCGGTGGAGCTGCTCCAGGGTGTGCGGCTGCAGGGTGGTGGCGGGGCAGTAGTACGTCTTGTGGGCCAGGTAGTTCTCGATGCTGTTGAAGCTGATGCTGCACGCCGTGCACTTGTGGTAGTCGGTGAGCGGGCAGCGCCGGGAGGATGCCGCCGCCGCCGCCGCCGTGCCGCGGCCCCTCCCTCAGACGGGGCCTCTTGCTGAGGTCGATCGGACCGTCCCCCTCGGGGCTGGAACCACCGGGGGACACCTCCTGCTTCACCGCCAGGCCCAGGACGGACGGAGACGGGGCGGACGCGGCGGCGGAGCGGCGGCGGCCGCGGCTGCCGCCGCCGCGGCGTTCGCCAACGCTTCGGTCCGGGCCATGTGGATCTCGTACATCTCGTACATCTTCTTCCTCTTGCGCGTGCGGATGGGCTGTGGGAGGAAGGGGGCGGCGTTGGCGCTCTTGGCGGCGTGCGAGGCCCGCTGGTTGGACGGGTCGTGGCGCGAGGCGCAGTAGAAGCGCTTGTGGACGGTGTAGTTCTCGTGGCGGCTGAAGCGGATGTTGCAGGCCTGGCAGAAGGTTCTGTTGGGGTCGTCCTCCAGGTCTTCGGCAGAGCCGCTGGCGGGACTCTGGCTGCCCTCGCTGGCCCGCCCTCCGCCCGCTCCCCCCCGCCCCGCCGCCGCCGCCTCCGCCGCCTTCTCCCTCGGAGGACGACGACACTCCCTCCCTCGCCGCCAGAGCTTCCGTCTTCACCTCCACCAGCCTCCGAGGTTCCGTCGCTCCGCTGCCTGCGGGCGTGTCGGAGTCGGTCGGGGAGGCCGACGCCGCCCTGCTGGGCGCTCCACCCTGAGGGGAGGTGGAGGAGCTGGGCGCTGCCGCCGCCGCCGCCGGAGGGGCGCCGGCCGAGGCGGCGTCTCGTGCCGAGGCGGAGGCTGCACCGTCACCCTGGTGCCTGCTGGAGCAGTACAGCCTCTTGTGTGCATAGAAGTTGTTGATGTTGTTGAAGGTGATGTCGCACTCGAAGCAGGTCGCCCCCTTGTGGGGCGGCGTCGTCGCCGCGGCGCCCGGCGGGGTCGGCCCGGAGGGGAAGAAGGCGGCGGGGCTGCTCTGGGCGATGGTCTGGCCCTGCTTCAGGCGGCTGTGGACCATTTCCGACATTTTGGCCAGGATCTCGGAGGCCTGGGGCAAGATGGCCGCCTCGGGGTTGAACATGTACTGGGGCAGGAACATGGCCCCCCCGGGGACGACGGGGCCGGTGCCCCCCACGGGGGCGGGGCTGGAGCCCGGGGTGGGGCTGGTCGGTTCTGCCTTCACGGTTGCAGCGGCTGGACTCTTGGGAGAGTTGGACTTTACGCAGGACGAGGTGGTCCGTTGCTCTTTGATCTTCTTTTCATCTCGACCGTCCTCCTCTTGAGCGTCTTCCTCGTCCTCCCCCTCCCCCTCCTCCTCCTCGTCCTCCTCCCCGCCCACTCTCACCTCCTTCATCTCCATCTGCTCCTCGCCCTCGGACTCCGAACGCGGCTCCTCCTTGATCTTCACCTCCGCCGTTTGTCCGTCGGGGGTGCCGAAGTCCCGCGGCGTGGCCGAGCCGCCGTTGGCCCCGGGGCTGGACGACTCCGGCTTGGGGACGCAGGCCGACGGCCCCCTGTCCTGGGGGGACGGCGGCTGGGGGCGGTCGGCCAGCGACGGGGTCCCCTGGCGAGGAGTCGGGCTGCGCTCCGCCGGGACGCGGACCTCCAGGTGGGTCCGGACGTGCTGCTGGAGTTGGGCGGGGGATTCGCAGTTGTGGCCGCAGACCTGGCACTTCAGCACCACCCCCGAGTCTCCGGGACTCAGACCTGGCGAGGGAGAGACCGGGTCAGTCGGGGGTTCGGTGGGCGTCACCTTGGTGGGGTGGCGGCGGCGGGACTCACCGGTGGACATGGGCAGGTTGGGCAGGCCCGGCCCCGGGGAGTACACCTCGCTGCGGGAGCCCGGCTGGCAGACCATGTGGCTGGTGACCAGGTGGCTGTACAGGATGTCCCTGGTGGTGGACACGAACCCGCAGCCGTGACACACCCCGTTCAGGGTGTCCGTGTGCACCTTCAGGTGGCGCTCGCAGTTCGCCTTGGTGGTGAACGCCGACAGGCAGATGAGACAGACGAACGGACGCTCGCCTGGGGGGGGAGGGGGAAACCGACAGGAAGTCAGAACGAGTTCAAAGCACATTTTAAACATCAAAGCTTTACACAACTTATACTGTTCTCTGATTTTGCCCTATCTATATTATTGTACTGTGGTTTGGGGTAGTACTTATAAAAACACAGTAAAACCAATAGTGATGTTACAAAAAAGAGCGATTCGATTAATTCATAAAGTTGGTTTCTGGACCACACAAACTCGTTATTTTTAAAATCTAAAATCATGAAGTTTAATGACATTGTTGAGCTCCAAGCAGTACAGACGTTCGTTTTTTAATGTGTTTTTATTTGTATTTATGGTTTTATACTTATTTAGTGTTGGAGCTAATTTGCATTGTTTTAGTTTTATTGTTTTTATGTGCAGTCTCATGTGAGGCACTTTGGAAACGCTTTGTTGTTTAAATGTGCTCTATAAATAAAGTGGATTGGATAAAGCAAGTTACAGATTGTTACTAAGACAAATACAAAGAAGGTTCCGGATCGTACTGGTCGTTATGAAATACATGATAAATTAAACTTTAGGACTCAGAAACATAAACACAACCCTGAAAAGTTTTAGCCCGACAGTTCATGGTGAACAATTGTGGAACAAAGTGGAGACGGAGTTGTGTGTGTGTGTGTGTGTGTGTGTGTCGTAAGTTTGGTCCGTGTCGATATAGTCGTTTGAAATGTGGGAGGTTCTTTTTTGTTAAGGTTTTGTTGTTGTTGACGTTTTGTTCTTTCTATTCTAGTGTGGAATGCACTTGTTGTTGCTCTGAGTTTGGGGGTGGAGCTTAGAAGCTTCTTGCTTCAGCCCCACTGCTTTTGAGCAGAATGTGTACTGCTCAAATAAATAAATAAATAAATAAATAAAAACACATAAATACATAAATAAATAAATAAAATAAATAAAAAAATATTAAAAACAAATAAATAAAAATATTAAAAAAATACAAATAAATAAATAAATAAAAAAATAATAATAATAATATCTAAAAAAATTATAAATAAATAAAACAAAATAAATAATTAAAACAAAAAAAAAATAAATAAAAACAAATACATAAAAAATAATAAATGAATAAAAATAAATACATAAATAAAAACAAATACATAAAAAAATAATAAATATATAAAAATAAAAATAACAAAAAAAACAACTCAAGACGCCCTGATGAGAGTCAAGCCTCGTTTACGTGGCGACTTTTCCGGTGAAAACGCAAGACTTCCGTAGCCGTGTGTGTGTGTGTGTGTGTGTGTGTGTGTGGCGTCGTGGTGCGAAGGCGTCCGGCGGATGCACGCCGGCGCCGCCCTCACCGCTGTGCGTCCGCATGTGGATCTCCAGGGAGCTGGCGCTGGGGCAGCTCTTGCTGCACTGCGGGAAGGGGCAGATGCGCTCGTTGGGGTAGGACTCCTTGGGCCGGTCCTGCGGCGGCGAGGCGGCGGCGGCCGGCTGCTTCTGGCGGCTGGCGCAGTAGTACATGAGGTGGGCCTGCAGGTTCCTCTCGCTGCGGTACCAGATCCCGCAGTCCTTGCAGGGGAAGATGTCCTCTGGTGGGGACAGGAACACAAGCTGGTCAGTGACGTGACCCCCCCCCCCCCCCAACAGAAGTCAACATGGCCGCCAGGTAAACCAGGTAAAACTCAGCCCCCGGCCTGGAGGAACCACGTTACAACCATAAAACTATAAGATGTGTGATTAAAGAAGCTTGAAAACAGAAATACAAGGAACAAAGTTCAAAGTTCAAAGTTCAAAGAGGGTTCAAAGTTCAAAGGTACCCCCCTCAACCGGGGGGGTACCCTCCATATCTGGTCAGTGTGTGGATCCATTTTCTACTGGTTGTTAAATACGAGCGACAGAATCGAATCGACCTCGGGAGCTTTTATTCTGGCGGAGCCGCTTCCTCCGGCGCTCGTCGGCGACATTAGCGTCGCGTATCGGCGCATCGCGACACCACAACGCTCCGCCGTATCAGACGGAACCGGCTGAAGTAGGAAGTCAAGACGGTCCTCGCTCCGACAGAAGAGCCAGCGGCACAAAAACACACACATGCCAGTTGCTGAGCGTTTCCATGGCAACGAGGCCCAGAGGTCACAGGCATAATGCTAATCACTCCTTCCCGAGCGTGTAGGATCACTAGTGACAGTCACAGCAACGCCGGGAGGCGGAGTGACATGATCAGCAGCGTCACTGTGTCGCATTATCTCCCCCCTGACCGGGGGAGGGGGAGGGGGAGGGGGGGGAGAGAATTAAAATAGGAAAATACAAGTTTCTTGGGAAATAAAGAATATATGAGTGTGAAAATATTGAATCAAAGTTTATCCTCCGTCCTGAGTCCTTCAGCGTTCTCACTCCCTCAGCTTTGTCACTCCCTCTGCATTCTCACCCCCTCAGCATTCTCACTCCCTCAGCGTTCTCACCCCCTCAGTGTTCTCACTCCCTCGGCGTTCTCACCCCTTCAGCGTTCTCAGTCCCTCAGCGTTCTCACCCCCTCAGCGTTCTCACCCCCTCAGCGTTCTCACCCCCTCAGCGTTCTCACTCCCCCAGCGTTCTCACTCCTTCAGTGTTCTCACCCCCTCAGCGTTGTCACTCCCTCAGCGTTCTCGCCCCCTCAGCGTTCTCACCCCCTCAGCGTTCTCACTCCCTCAGCATTTGTTTTAAGACGTCGCTGTTTGGATCCTGGAAACGCTGGAACTTTGTGGGGGCAACGCTTCGACTCCGTCTCCGTGGAAACGGGGTAAAATAAATACTTTATCAGAATGAGGTTGTTCAATTGACCTCACAGCAGGACAAAGTCCCCCCCGGACGTCCCCGTGGTCTCTGGCGCCCCCATGAGGACACTTTAGCCGTTACGCTGAACTCCACTGGGGCCGCCTGTGAGCCTGAAGGGTTTTCCATCAGCGCAGAGCTGCACTGCCACCGTGTGGCCAAGCAGAGGAACTGCAGTGAGTCCAGCCGGCCTGGACATGTTTGAGGACGGTGAGACAACGAGAGTGAGACAGTAGGACCGCCTCCGGTTCCTACGTTCACGTGTTTTCACCACTCCGCTCTGTCTAGTCCAGGGGTCGGCAACCCGCGGCTCCGGAGCCTCATGCGGCTCTTTGATCCCTCCACTGCGGCTCTTTGATTCTTTGATCCCTCCACTGCGGCTCTTTGATTCTTTGATCCCTCCACTGCGGCTCTTTGAGCCTCCGTCCCACTGCAGTTCATCCTGGAGGGACGTAAGGAGGCAAAGCCACCCAGAGAGGGACGTAAGGAGGCAAGGCCACCCAGAGCGCAGTCCCGCCACAAAGAGTGGTAAAATGTAGGGTCGTGAACGACGCAGCGATGTAACGTCATTACAACAATAACGGATGAAGAAGGTAGAATCGCGGCTGCAGGTCATGACAGCGGCTCAACTGGTGTCTGAAGCCGGGAGCTTCCTGTACCTTTCACAGTAAAAGCCCACAGTTCCAGGAGGTTCATTGCAGACTTGTTGAGAGTGACGGAACATTCTAGTGAATTCCACAACAACTACAGGACATTAAAGACACACCATCACACTCTTGGTTCTAACAATCCACATCTCCCACATTTATCTTCCATTTTAATAATGTGTAGCGATAAAGGAGCTGAGAGCTGCAATGCATTATGGGAGTTTCTGTTTGTGGTGTTTTAAATGTAATTATCAGGGTTATGTTAGGTTTGTAGTGTCGGTAATAATTGTGTTGTGTTGTTTAGTTCATGTAGTTTAGTTTATTAGTTGTAAGTTGTCGACCAGCAGGAGGTTTAGTGTGTCGTGTCGTCCTGGCATGGTCTTCCTGTGGGACTGTCAAAATAAAATGTGTGCGGCTCTCTGGGTGTTGCGTTCAGTGTTGACTGGGACCAAATGGCTCTTTGAGCATTAGAGGTTGGCGACCCCTGGTCTAAAAAGTGTTTTGTCCTCCCAGAGTGACGCCCACGGAGAGTGTGAAGACTCACTGTTGACCACGGCCGTCGCCAAAATGGCCGCCATGCCGGCCTGCTGTGGGAGGAGCTGGATGTCGGAGCGCAGCGCCGCCGGATACAGCGGCTTGTCGTTCGCCGCCGCCTGTTTGTGTGTGACGAGGCTGAGTGGAGGGGAGAGTCGGGCCAGCAGGGAGGCCGAGGAGGACGAGGGCGAGGACGAGGAGACGCCGGCGCCGCCTGGGGGCGCCGACAGGGACGCTAGCAGACGCTCGCCGGCCGCCAGCTCAGCCGTCACCTTGCAGAAGAGCTCATGACCTGAGGACAGTGAGGACAGGTGAGGACAGTGAGGTGAGGACAGGTAAAGAGAGGTGAGGACAGTGAGGACAGGTGAGGTGAGGACAGGTGAGGACAGTGAGGTGAGGACAAGTGAAGAGAGGTGAGGAGAGGACAGGTGAAGAGAGGACAGGTGAGGACAGGTGAAGAGAGGTGAGGTGAAGAGAGGTGAAGAGAGGAGAGGACAGTGAGGACAGGTGAGGTGAGGACAGGTGAAGAGAGGTGAGGACAGGTGAGGACAGGTGAGGACAGTGAGATGAGGACAAGTGAAGAGAGGTGAGGAGAGGACCGGCAAGGTGAGGACAGGTGAAGAGAGGTGAGGACAGTGAGGACAGGTGAGGTGAGGACAGGTGAAGAGAGGTGAGGACAGTGAGGACAGGTGAGGACAGGGAGGTGAGGACAGGTGAAGAGAGGTGAGGACAGTGAGGACAGGCGAGGTGAGGACAGGTGAAGAGAGGTGAGGTGAGGACAGGTTAGGACAGGGAGGTGAGGACAGGTGAAGAGAGGTGAGGACAGTGAGGACAGGCGAGGTGAGGACAGGTGAAGAGAGGTGAGGTGAGGACAGGTGAAGAGAGTTGAGGTGAGGAGAGGACAGTGAGGACAGGTGAGGTGAGGACAGGTGAAGAGAGGAGAGGACAGTCAGGACAGGTGAGGTGAGGTGAGGTGAGGACAGGTGAAGAGAGGACAGGTGAGGACAGGTGAAGAGAGGTGAGGTGAGGACATGTGAAGAAAGGTGAGGTGAGGTGAGGAGAATTGAGGTGAGGACAGGTGAAGAGAGGTGAGGTGAGGACAGGAGAGGACAGGTGAGGACAGGTGAAGAGAGGTGAGGTGAAGAGAGGTGAGGTGAGGACAGGTGAAGAGAGGTGAGGACAGGTGAGGACAGGAGAGGACAGGTGAAAAGAGGACAGGTGAGGACAGGTGAAGAGAGGACAGGTGAGGACAGGTGAGGACAGGTGAGGACCGGCACCTCGGCTGAAGACGAGGCAGTTGGCTGCAGCAGCATCGCAGGTCAGCGGGAGACGACTGATCCAACAGTCGGAGTCGTCACACAGGAGAGTCATCCTCAGGTCCTACACACACACACACACACACACACACACACACACACACACACACACACACACACACACACACACACACACACACACACACACACACACGAAACCAGCTTTAGTTAGTCACGTACATCTGCTGTGTTTTCAGTTCTAAAACAACACACAGCGCCCCCTAGTGGCTCAACATGAAAACTCTGTTTGTAAAAACTCCCACAATGCAACAGGAGGAGCGTTTTGTTAATTTCACTGCACTTCTCATTAAGCGTTTTCAAAGTAAAGGTGGACTTTTGTGAAAATATCGAGATCCTTGTGAACAAAACCTGCATCATGTTTATTCCCAGAGAATCTGAGAATCCTGTTCATTATTCAGATTATTACTGTTAATCCAAGCGCCCATTGTCTCAGGGAACCTCTGCCCTAATCCAGCACCTTCACAATAAGAGCGTCACACAAACACTAATTGCTCTCGATTGGGAAACACGACAAGGCGTCGACGGCAGCCGGTGAAAAGGCCGAGGACGATTACAAGGCCGGGCAGGAAATGAAGGAAATGAGGGAGCAGAGGCCGAACAAAGCCTGATGAAAGGATGAAAGGATGAAAGGAGGAGAGGAATGAGAGAGAGAGAGAGAGAGAGAAGAAAAGGAGGAGGAAGGCGATCTGATGAGGTTGCAGGGCAGCTATTCAGACGGCCTCCATAATGAGATACACACACACACACACACACACACACACACACACACACACACACACACACACACACACACACACACACACACACACACACACACACACAAAACCACTGCTGCTGCTGGGTGTGGAGGTATGAGTGGCGCGCACACACACACACACACACACACACAGACACAGACACAGACACAGACACACACACACACACACACACACACACACACACACACACACACACACACACACACACACACACACACACACACAGACTGTAGTTCTATTTTTTTTGTTTTGTTTAATCAAACATGTAATCACAGTGTGTTTGTCCTGTAATGGACTGAAAACCTGTCCGGGTGTTTCCTGTCCTCCCCTGTCCTGGTGACCCTGTCCTCTCCCACCCGGGTGGATCCTGTCCTAAACCTGTCCAGGTGACCCTGTCCTCCCCTGTCCTGGTGACCCTGTCCTCACCAGGTGTCCTCACCTGTCCAGGTGACCCTGTCCTCTCCCACCCGGGTGTATCCTGTCCTAAACCTGTCCAGGTGACCCTGTCCTCCCCTGTCCTGGTGACCCTGTCCTCACCAGGTGTCCTCACCTGTCCAGGTGACCCTGTCCTCTCCCACCCGGGTGTATCCTGTCCTAAACCTGTCCAGGTGACCCTGTCCTCACCAGGTGTCCTCCCCTGTCCAGGTGACCCTGTCCTCACCAGGTGTCCTCCCCTGTCCAGGTGACCCTGTCCTCACCAGGTGTCCTCCCCTGTCCAGGTGACCCTGTCCTGATATTGATCTGTCACTGCCTCTGGTTGATTCTGTCCTGGACGCTGTGAACGTCTCTTTGCTTTCCGCCAGAGTCGGGTGTCCTTGTGCTGCAGTACCGCCTGGTGTCCAGCAGGGGGAGACACTCCCTCACACATGTCAACCCCACCGCACTCTGGCAGAGCGACGCC
>NW_027662033.1:0-7368 GCF_963422515.1 Blennius ocellaris | reverse complement strand
TTTGTTAAAGTAACGTTTTGTTAAAGTAACGTTTTGTTAAAGTAACAGTTTGTTAAAGTAACGTTTTGTTAAAGTAACGTTTTGTTAAAGTAACGTTTTGTTAAAGTAACGTTTTGTTAAAGTAACATTTTGTTAAAGTAACGTTTTGTTAAAGTAACAGTTTGTTAAAGTAACGTTTTGTTAAAGTAACGTTTTGTTAAAGTAACGTTTTGTTAAAGTAACAGTTTGTTAAAGTAACGTTTTGTTAAAGTAACGTTTTGTTAAAGTAACGTTTTGTTAAAGCAACAGTTTGTTAAAGTAACGTTTTGTTAAAGTAACAGTTTGTTAAAGTAACGTTTTGTTAAAGTAACAGTTTGTTAAAGTAACGTTTTGTTAAAGTAACAGTTTAAAAATTCTCATTTTTAAGTATTGAGAATTTTATTTGATCTAAAATTGAATCGAAGCTCAAATTTTTCTTTAAAAAAATCATAGTTTTGGTTTTTTTTTAGGCCCAAATCAGAGTTCTGATCTCAATCCGACTGAAAATCTTTGTTTTGAGCTGAAATGTCATTAAATAACTCTGAATATTAAAGAGCGGAGTGGTTGTCGCTGCGCGGCGGCGCGGCGGCGAGGAGAGCGTGGCGGCTCTCCTTTAACACGGCGCGACATAACTTCCATGATTAAGCTGCTCAGTGTGGATAAAAGCCCCCCGGGGAGGGGGAGGGGGGGAGGGGGGGGGGGGGGGGGGACTAATAGAGGGCATTGAAACAAAACGCGAGGCGACGCCGGCCCATTTCTGACCGTAAAAAAAGGTTTATTCAAGCAAATAATGGTCTCGGCCGGCGCCGGGGCAAACGCCCGTCTCCGGGGCGATTAAGCTTTTAATTGGAAAATAGCAGAGGAAATGTGAAGGTGACTGGAGCGGCGGCGCCGCCGCCGTTTGTGCCGGGCCGGTAGATCTGAGGGAGGAGGAGGCCGATAAATTTATTCATGTTGTTCCTGCGCCGAGACCAAAACACAGAATAAAACTTTATACTGCAAGATCTTTATGATGTCTACCCCCTTTGATCTTTTATTCCTGCTCGGCCTGTTTCCTGACGCCGCCGTGGTCCGCCATGTTGGTTTGACCCCATACCGCTATCTGTGGGGTATCGACACCGATACCGAGTACCGATATTGAGTACTGATACCGAGAACCAATGCCGAGTACCGATACCGTGTACTGATGCCGAGTACCGATGCCGAGTACCGATCCCGAGTACCGATACCGAGTACTGATACTGAGTACTGATACCGAGTGCCGATGCCGAGTACTGATAGCAAGTACCGATACCGAGTACCGATACCGAGTACCGATGCCAAGTACTGATACCGAGCACCGATACCGGAGTACAGATACCGAGCACCGATACCGAGCACCAATACCGAGTACCGATACCGAGTACCGACACTGAGTACCGATACCGAGTACCTGCCAAATGTCACAAGTCTTTCATCTGTCGTCTTTCAAACGTTTCCTGCACGTGCTCAGTGAGGACCGGATCTCAACTTAATATAAAACCACAAAACCAGAATGTAGACGGCGGCGGCGGCCATCTTTGTTGCCAGAGCAGGACGATGTTTACCACGTTTTGTTTACGTGTATTTTAATAAAACGTGGTAACCTGGTCCGGTTCCACCCTGGCCTGTCCAATCAGCTTCAAGGGGCGGGGCTCCGCCCTTTAGCCCCGCCCCCTAAAGGAAGCGCGTCTGAAGCGTTAAAAAAAACAACTCCCGTTCTTGCTCCTGTTACTGATTTAAATCAAGGTTGTTTTTTAAATTTAATTCATCACATCGTTAGACAACAGATTTGATAAAAATGCAGTTTTAAATGTTTAAATGTTTTAAAATGGTGATATTGTGATATGTGATGTTAGAAAGTGGCTCCCAGGATTTATTACTGATTGATTTTTAATTGCTTTTCTTGCTTTTTAAACATAATCTGAGCAAAACGTCACAAATCAAGAACATTAAACTAAAGTAAACTAATGTTTTTCCTTAAAAGCTCGTTTTAAAAAACGTTTATTTCTTTGATTTTGTATTTATTTCTGCCTTTAACGTTGAAACGTGTGTCTCTGCAGCGGGCTGGTTTTAAGCCCCGCCCCCTTTCTCCCAGTCGACCTCAGCAATTTGATCTTTTTTTTAAGATGAAGGTGAAAAAAATGATCGTTAAAGACGAATCACAAAACGAGTCTGATCAATAGATTCATTCTAAACTCACAACCAACAAAAGATTTCACACAAATATCTAAAAGACGAAACGTTTAAACAATATTTACGTTTATATTATTATTTACTGCAGTGATATTAAAGATCAGAATTTATGTTCTTAGTCAAACGTGTCATTTTTATTCACATTCAACTTCCGTTTCATTTATTAAATTATGTGGATTTTCAGTCAAACGTAAAGTTTTAATGTAAAGTTGTGAAAAATCCTTCAGACTTATTATTATAGTGATTTTATGAACTGGATTCTGTCTTGTCATAATGACAGGTATCTTTGTAAAATACACATTTATAAATATTGAATTACATTTCAGTGTCACGGAAATAAATGAATTTAAACTGCATGAATCACAAACATTTGACTCCCGTTTGTTTTTATTATTATTAGCATTATTAAGATGTTTTAAATAAATCACAGTAGCAGGTTGAACTCCGGATGTCTTGCATTTATACAGAGAAACTAAATTAAACGTGTTAATAAGAAATACTTTACAAAGTGAAATATTCTGTTCAGTTTATTTCTCTTTATTGCAACTTCTGCGCGTCATTTTACTTCCAAACCGTGAAATGTATATGGTTCTTACAGGGATGGAGGAGAACGTGAAGGAGAACGTGAAGGAGAACGTGGAGGAGAACGAGGAGGAGAACGTGGAGGAGAACGTGGAGGAGAACGTGGAGGAGAACGAGGAGGAGAACGAGGAGGAGAACGAGGAGGAGAACGTGAAGGAGAACGTGGAGGAGAACGAGGAGGAGAACGTGGAGGAGAACGTGGAGGAGAACGTGAAGGAGAACGTGGAGGAGAACGTGGAGGAGAACGAGGAGGAGAACGTGGAGGAGAACGAGGAGGAGAACGTGGAGGAGAACGTGAAGGAGAACGTGGAGGAGAACGTGGAGGAGAACGAGGAGGAGAACGTGGAGGAGAACGTGGAGGAGAACGAGGAGGAGAACGAGGAGGAGAACGTGAAGGAGAACGTGGAGGAGAACGAGGAGGAGAACGTGGAGGAGAACGTGGAGGAGAACGAGGAGGAGAACGTGGAGGAGAACGTGGAGGAGAACGAGGAGGAGAACGAGGAGGAGAACGAGGAGGAGAACGTGGAGGAGAACGTGGAGGAGAACGTGGAGGAGAACGCGGAGGAGAACGTGAAGGAGAACGTGGAGGAGAACGCGGAGACCCACAGCGCGAGGCGGAGCCGCGGTCATTAAAACACCAATGAAATACTTTTTAAATACTATTAAATACTCATTAAAACGTCACTGTGTGTTTGAACGGAGGCAAATTGTTCTTCTCGGAATGTGACGAGGGTTTTAAACCAGCAGCTTCAGTTTCAGCCTCTTGACACGTTTGGTTCCTCCTCCTCCTCCTCCTCCTCCTCCTCCTCCTCCTCCTCCTCCTCCTCCTCCTCCATCCTCCTCCACCTCTCCTCCCCGGCAGCACCTCCCGCCGCTCGCTCCGCGGAGCCACGATGAACGGCTACGGGTCGCCGTACCTGTACATGGGGGCTCCGGTGTCGCAGCCCCGCGCGCCGCTGCAGCGGACCCCCAAGTGCGCGCGCTGCCGGAACCACGGCGTGCTGTCGTGGCTCAAAGGTCACAAGCGCTACTGCCGCTTCAAGGACTGCACGTGCGAGAAGTGCATCCTCATCATCGAGCGGCAGCGCGTCATGGCGGCGCAGGTGGCGCTGCGCCGCCAGCAGGCCAACGAGAGCCTGGAGAGCCTCATCCCGGAGTCGCTGCGCGTGCTGCCGCCGCCGCCGCCGCCGGCCGCCGGCCTGCAGCCCGGGGCCGGGGCCGGGGCCGGGGCCGGGGCCGGGGAGGGGAGCCAGGCGGCCCCGGGCCCGGGGGGCCGGGCGGAGGAGCTGGAGCGGCGCTGGAGCGGCGCGGAGGCGCAGCAGCAGCCCGGGGGCGCGACAGGTACGACCGCATCACCCACACCAACACACCGGGACTATTTGTCGGCTTGGATGTTGTTGTTGTTGTTGTTGTTTTGAAAAGGTTCCGATCTGACAGGAAGTTTTCCTCCGAACAAGTGAAGAAAGAAACACGAAATCTCGTCCTGAAGGAAAGAATCTGAACGCGCAACTTCAAATATCTTCAATATAGTGAAGTTAGGAAAAGTGAAGTAAACGTTTTAATGAGCAGAATTGTATGAATCGTCATTATTAATATTATTAGAAGAAGAACGGGAAGTTTCTTTCTTAACAAGTGAAGAAAGAAACACGAAATCTCGTCCTGAAGGAAAGAATCTGAACGCGCAAGTTCACGAAAACAAATAATTTTGTTGTTGTTTTGAAAAGATTCCGGTCTGACAGGAAGTTTTCCTCTGAACAAGTGAAGGTTTGAAGTTTTAATAAGAAAGAAACACGAAATTTCCTCCTGAAGGAAAGAATCTGAACGCGCAAGTTCACGAAAACAAAGAATCCAGAAATCAACAAATATGTTCAATATGTTGTTCGGAAAAGTGAATTAAACGTTTTAATGATCAGAATTGTATAAATCGTCATTATTCATATTATTATAAGAGGAACGGGAAGTTTTCTTCTGAACAACTGAACTTTTTTAATAGTTTTTAATGTTAATTAAACAGACAAACTGCTGTTTGTCACGTTTAACTCCAAATTCTTGAAACGACAGTTTTATCTTGATGTTTCTGAGAAGAAGAAAACATTTGTAAAGATTAAAAAATGAGCGCAATATTGACAAATACATGCTGAATATCGAAAGTCACATTTCCGGCTGTTTGTTTCTCCGTTTTAGTTTTTTAATAAATGTTTTTAATGAATTAAAATATGGAGGAAATGTAATATTAACAATCGTTTATTTATCGTTTATAATATTTATATTTATAAAGAGTGTTTTTAACAACTCGTGTTTATTTTATTGTAATTTGATCGCGTTGGTTTGGAATTAAATAGATTTCTAAAAAAAAAAAAACAATTATAGAGTTGATCGTTTTTCAATAAACGTGTTTTCTCTGAAATGAACCGTTTTGGGATTTAAATATCTATATTTTAATTTATAAAGCTGCTCCAGACGGAGGTTTGGGAGATAAAACTGTTTAAATTAAAATATTTCACATCGAGGCGGTTTTGTGCTGAAATATTTGTTAGTTTATTACACGAAGCGTCGAATTGTGTGTTTCTAACACATTATTCTGATTTTTAATCTTCAACTATGTTTGTATAAACAAAGTAGAGGATTGATGTTTCTTTAGTTTACCAGCTTTTTTCAACAGATGCGTCAAATTTTCCCCCCAAAAATGAAACTGTTGGAAAGTAAATAAAGATTAAAATGTGGACGTGAAGCGTCAATGTAGGGCTGTAGGGCTGTAGGGCGGCTGCAAGGCGGCGAGCGGCTCCGGACGTTCCTCTGATGAACTTGTGTCTCACGTTAAAGGCTTAAACTGTTCATAATAATCACTATTTCAATTTCTGGCCCGTTTTAAATATGAATTATAAAATAAATAACGATTAAAAGGTAAATGAATGATATTGGACAGTTTTATTTTGTGATTCGAGGTTAAATATCACGTCTTTTAAATTAATACGTTCAAACGTGATCAACAAGAAAAAGCTGCAATTTGTTAATTCACTCAAAATGTCACGTTTTGTGCAACTTTAGCCTCTTTTTTTATTTTTTATCAATAATTTGAACGTCACGACCTGGAAGAACTGACTTGTTCACGTATTTTTAAGTAAGAAAAAGAAGTGAATTAGAAATAAGTTTCTATCTTTGTTTTTCCTCTGAGTTACTTCATTATTCTCGCCGGACTTTTCTTCTATTTGGGTATTTTTCTTCACTTTATATCTTTAAATTTACTTTAAAATCCAAAGTTGCTTCAGTAGAAAACAGGAACTTTTCAATTATTTGACCTGCATGTTGTGTTTTGTTAATAAACCTGAAACATCAAACTTTTAGTCAGTTGATGTTTCCTTGTTTGTAGGAGCGTGTTTGTTTGTTTGTTTGTTTGTTTGTTTGTATTTTTCACGACTTCGATCTCAAATCAAACATTTGATCAGCAGATTTAGTTGTTTTTTTTATCACTGTGACTCTTAAAATGTTGAAAATCAAATGATGTTTTAGTGATTTATATAGAAACAATATTGAAACTATTCAAAAAGGAATTATATGAAACGAACAAGTGAATTAGAGAGAAAAAAGCAAGAGAGTAAAATAACATATAATAATGTGAAATAACAGTAAATATCGCAGTATGTCAGTATGAGCGTGAATATGTACAGGTATAAGAATAATACTGACAATATGTGCTCGTTTTAAAGGTTTATAATAATAATAATAACTATTTATATAGAACTTTTAAGAACAGTTGCAATACAAAGTGTTTTCTTGTCATAAACTTAAATATGTAAATTGATACAAAACGAATAAAACACATAACACACAGCTTTGTCATCATTATGAACCGATACTGACATTTAAAGAATTTAACTTTAACTTTAAAAACACCTTTATTTTTTGTGTTTTCGTTTATTTAGTGATTTTATTGAGTATTTATCGTGTAACTTGACATCAAATGTGTGCATTCGATGATATTTTATGTAGTTTATTAGTGTTAATATTAAACAATATTAACAATAATAATAATGTCCAGCAAATATTATATTGTTTTATTGGTTAAATCGAGACATCTGAGAGTAAAATGTCTTGTTTTTTTAAGAATGATGAAAACCCCTCTGTTGTTCTGGTAGAAATATATATTTCTATCTCCTGTAAAGTAAAGTAATAAAGATAAAAATGCTTTGATCTGCGACCCGCCGCGGTGCGTTTGTTTTGCGGCCCCGCAGAGCCGGCGGAGGACTTGGCGGACGCGGCGTCGGGCGGAGACAACAGCGGCAGCGACCGGGAGCAGGACGCGGGGGCCAGCAGCTCCCCGGAGGGCTCCAAGCCCAACTCCTGCTGCAGCCCGGAGCCCCCCGACCACCACCCCCCCCCACCCGGACGAGCCCCGCTACGGCCGCCCCAAGACGCCCGGCGGCGGCGACAGGCCGGAGAGCCCCCACAGGTACCCCCCCCCGCCGCCCCCCCTCCCCGGCCCCGGGGACCCGGCGCTGCTGATCGAGGGCCTGGGGGGCTCCGTCAACCTGCCGCTCAGCCTGCGGGCCAACC
>NW_027662034.1:2500-22500 GCF_963422515.1 Blennius ocellaris | reverse complement strand
GGTCCTCCACATGATGGCGCTGCTTCCTGTCTGTTCCTCCACATGATGGCGCTGCTTCCTGTCTGGTCCTCCACATGATGGTGCTACTTCCTGTCTGGTCTCCACATGATGGCGCTACTTCCTGTCTGGTCTCCACATGATGGCGCTACTTCCTGTCTGGTCCTCCACATGATGACGCTACTTCCTGTCTGGTCCTCCACATGATGGCGCTACTTCCTGTCTGGTCCTCCACATGATGGCGCTGCTTCCTGTCTGGTCCTCCACATGATGACGCTACTTCCTGTCTGGTCCTCCACATGATGGTGCTGCTTCCTGTCTGGTCCTCCACATGATGGTGCTACTTCCTGTCTGGTCCTCCACATGATGGCGCTGCTTCCTGTCTGGTCCTCCACATGATGGCGCTGCTTCCTGTCTGGTCCTCCACATGATGGTGCTACTTCCTGTCTGGTCTCCACATGATGGCGCTACTTCCTGTCTGGTCTCCACATGATGGTGCTACTTCCTGTCTGGTCTCCACATGATGGCGCTACTTCCTGTCTGGTCCTCCACATGATGGTGCTACTTCCTGTCTGGTCCTCCACATGATGGTGCTACTTCCTGTCTGGTCCTCCACATGATGGCGCTACTTCCTGTCTGGTCCTCCACATGATGGCGCTGCTTCCTGTCTGGTCCTCCACATGATGACGCTACTTCCTGTCTGGTCCTCCACATGATGGTGCTGCTTCCTGTCTGGTCCTCCACATGATGGTGCTACTTCCTGTCTGGTCCTCCACATGATGGCGCTGCTTCCTGTCTGGTCCTCCACATGATGGCGCTGCTTCCTGTCTGGTCCTCCACATGATGGTGCTACTTCCTGTCTGGTCTCCACATGATGGCGCTACTTCCTGTCTGGTCTCCACATGATGGTGCTACTTCCTGTCTGGTCTCCACATGATGGCGCTACTTCCTGTCTGGTCCTCCACATGATGGTGCTACTTCCTGTCTGGTCCTCCACATGATGGCGCCTGGAAACAAGTTAAAAAAAAAAAGTGTTCCAGAGTGGAGGTATGAGAAAATGCTGCCTTGGCTTTGACATGTGGATTAGGGTTAGCCCCGCCCCTCGACCTCTTGCCCCGCCCCCTCTCCATGACGTCATGAGCAGCAGCAGCATGGCGGACTACCTGCTCCAGGTGGAGCTGCAGGAGCTGCTGATGCTTTCGTAAGGACACATGCTGGATTTGCTTGTTTCTTCCTGCTTCTGTTACGGCGCTACAGCGCCACCTACAGGCTCGGCAGGTGTACTACACCATGTTGAGTAGCAGCCAGATGGTCTTGGCTGGTGTGGGATCATGAGCGTTCTCTAGGTTTCACTAACGTCCCCGGACGGCGAGGTTTTGACGGATTCCATCTTTCATGGCAGCAACACAACATCTCAGCTCAGGTCTCAGTATCGTGTTGCTACTCTTCAAGTATTTGTTCAATATCAACATTTCCTTTGGGATGTTTCTAACTTGGTGTTCTGGTGGTTGGTTCTGTGAGTGAGGACAGACAGTCTGGCCAGTCGGACGTCTTTTACCCGGAGACACTACCATCATGGTATACTTCCTCTTAACTTTGTACAGAGTAATGGAGTACCTTCAACTTCATTAAGATGGCGGCTCTGCTGATGAGGGCCTGGTCCTCAGGAACGTCCCTCTTCCTCTCTGGACCGCCTCCATCTCTGATCCTCTGTTCTCCGTCACAACTTGGTCATGATGGAAGATTCTCTCTGTGTTTGGTTCCTGTTAACTGAGTTCTGGCTCCTTGTGAACGGAACTGCTCAAATTGGACCCCATCCATCCATCCATCCATCCATCCACCCACCCATCCATCCATCCATCCATCCACCCACCCACCCATCCATCCACCCACCCACCCATCCATCCACCCACCCACCCATCCATCCACCCATCCATCCATCCATCCATCCACCCATCCACCCATCCATTCACCCACCCATCCATCCATCCATCCATCCACCCATCCACCCATCCATCCATCCATCCACCCATCCACCCATCCATCCACCCATCCACCCATCCATCCACCCACCCATCCATCCACCCACCCACCCATCCATCCACCCATCCATCCATCCATCCATCCATCCACCCATCCACCCATCCACCCACCCACCCATCCACCCACCCACCCATCCATCCATCCACCCATCCATCCACCCACCCATCCACCCACCCATCCACCCACCCATCCACCCACCCATCCATCCACCCACCCACCCACCCATCCATCCACCCACCCACCCATCCATCCATCCATCCACCCACCCATCCATCCACCCACCCACCCACCCATCCACCCATCCATCCACCCACCCATCCATCCACCCATCCACCCATCCACCCATCCACCCACCCACCCATCCATCCATCCACCCATCCATCCACCCACCCATCCACCCACCCATCCACCCACCCATCCATCCACCCATCCATCCACCCATCCATCCACCCACCCACCCACCCATCCATCCACCCACCCACCCATCCATCCATCCATCCACCCACCCATCCACCATCCATCCACCCACCCACCCATCCATCCATCCATCCACCCACCCATCCACCATCCATCCACCCACCCACCCATCCATCCATCCATCCATCCGGTCCCAGAAGTTGGATGTCAGTAAGTCCTAAACAACGTTCCCAGCTTGCTGCTGCTCCAGAAGTGTTTCTGGAACGACGATGTCCAGGTGGGCAGGTCGCCTCAGACAGAGAGAAGGAAGAGTTGTAGCAGTGTGAGCATGAGGGAGTTGAGGATTTGCTCATGAGGGAGTTGAGGATTTGCTCATGAGGGAGTTGAGGATTTGCTCATGAGGTAGTTGAGGATTTGCTCATGAGGGAGTTGAGGATGTGCTCATGAGGGAGTTGAGGATTTGCTCATGAGGGAGTTGAGGATTTGCTCATGAGGGAGTTGAGGATGTGCTCATGAGGGAGTTGAGGATGTGCTCATGAGGGAGTTGAGGATTTGCTCATGAGGTAGTTGAGGATTTGCTCATGAGGGAGTTGAGGATGTGCTCATGAGGGAGTTGAGGATTTGCTCATGAGGTAGTTGAGGATTTGCTCATGAGGGAGTTGAGGATGTGCTCATGAGGGAGTTGAGGATTTGCTCATGAGGGAGTTGAGGATTTGCTCATGAGGTAGTTGAGGATTTGCTCATGAGGGAGTTGAGGATGTGCTCATGAGGGAGTTGAGGATTTGCTCATGAGGGAGTTGAGGATTTGCTCATGAGGGAGTTGAGGATGTGCTCATGAGGGAGTTGAGGATGTGCTCATGAGGGAGTTGAGGATTTGCTCATGAGGTAGTTGAGGATTTGCTCATGAGGGAGTTGAGGATTTGCTCATGAGGGAGTTGAGGATTTGCTCATGAGGGAGTTGAGGATTTGCTCATGAGGGAGTTGAGGATTTGCTCATGAGGGAGTTGAGGATTTGCTCATGAGGGAGTTGAGGATGTGCTCATGAGGGAGTTGAGGATGTGCTCGTCGCTGCTCTCCGTGTCCAGGTCTTAAATAGAAGAAACGCATTCTCCGCCTTTTGCTTAAGTTTTTTCTGCTGCGCTACTTTTCTGCATTCTGCTCATGCACGTCAATTTGTTTCCACGCGAGTCTTTTTGCACACAAGGGGAATTTTCCTCGGCGTTTTTCAGTGTGTTTGCTTGTTTTACTGGAGCGTCCTCTCTGTTGGAGACGCCGCTGCGCCGGGCGCCACACAATGCTTACGCCACCAAAACCTCCCCGGACGAGGGCCACAATGCGGCGGCGGCTCGTGTGCAGGTAGAAGTGTGAGCCGCCGCATTGTGGCCCCCGGACGAGGGCCACAATGCGGCGGCGGCTCGTGTGCAGGTAGAAGTGTGAGCCGCCGCATTGTGGCCCCCGGACGAGGGCCACAATGCGGCGGCGGCTCGTGTGCAGGTAGAAGTGTGAGCCGCCGCATTGTGGCCCCCGGACGAGGGCCACAATGCGGCGGCGGCTCGTGTGCAGGTAGAAGTGTGAGCCGCCGCATTGTGGTCCCCGGACGAGGGCCACAATGCGGCGGCGGCTCGTGTGCAGGTAGACGTGTGAGCCGCCGCATTGTGGTCCCCGGACGAGGGCCACAATGCGGCGGCGGCTCGTGTGCAGGTAGAAGTGTGAGCCGCCGCATTGTGGTCCCCGGACGAGGGCCACAATGCGGCGGCGGCTCGTGTGCAGGTAGACGTGTGAGCCGCCGCATTGTGGTCCCCGGACGAGGGCCACAATGCGGCGGCGGCTCGTGTGCAGGTAGAAGTGTGAGCCGCCGCATTGTGGTCCCCGGACGAGGGCCACAATGCGGCGGCGGCTCGTGTGCAGGTAGACGTGTGAGCCGCCGCATTGTGGTCCCCGGACGAGGGCCACAATGCGGCGGCGGCTCGTGTGCAGGTAGAAGTGTGAGCCGCCGCATTGTGGCCCCCGGACGAGGGCCACAATGCGGCGGCGGCTCGTGTGCAGGTAGACGTGTGAGCCGCCGCCAGCTCCTGGACCAATCAGCGATCACAGAGCTTCTCTGACTTCCTCTCCAGCTCCCCCTAAACGCCCCGACACGCTGATGCTCCTGATTTACCACTCCACTGAACCCCGACCGTGACATTTCCTCTGCTGCCAGGGGTTGTTCCCTCCGGCCCCCACCTCCGCCCCCCTCCCTCTCACGTCTCATAGCGTCTCTAAATATAACCCCAACATGCTACCTCCTCTCCCTCGCCTTTCCCTCGCTGCCTCCTCTTCCTGATCCATTTCCAGCGTTTCCCAGACGATCTGATCTGACGTGCTTTTACATAACAATTCAATCCGTGGCACCTTCCACCTCCTTGGCGCCGTGCGCATGGATGTGATTCCCAACATCCCCGGAAGACTCCGGCGAGGAGTATTGTTGGTTTATTGCGTACTGACTTCATCAGATACTCAGAGGATCAGATGTGACCTTACCGTGGTCGTTGCGGTGAAACCACACAGGAAAGAGGATCCACTCACTGCGCAGGTACAACGCCTGTAGTCCATCTTAAATAAGAACCACACAGAGTTATGACCCTTGCCGGCATCATGCCGCCGCACACTTTCCTCCTCGTGACGGGTGATTTATCTCTCGTCTGCCAATAAAGCTCAACATGGAAATGTCACATGTGGGCCGAGGGCCGGCCTCTGATCCGCCGCAGAAGACGGTCGGATTCATTAAACTGTCGACATAAATTGTGATCTGGGCGAGTTTGTGAACCCAAATGGAGGAAGTGTGCAGAGAGAGAGAGAGAGAGAGAAGACGGGGGGCAACAAGAGAAACATTGCAGCAGTGCAGGAGGAAAGAGAGAGAAACACAGAGGATGACATCCCGTGGAACGACGTAGGGTAATGGCCTCCCTACGCCGGGACGGAGCTCTGAGGGAATCCGTCAGGCTGAAGGTTGAACCCTCAGTGGTTTTCACCCAAAATGAGAAAAAAAAGGCTTTGAAAGAGCGACAGAGTTAAATGGACAGTAATGAAACATGAAAGGAGCAGCGAGCTGAACTCCAAACATGTAGAGGAGGAACGTCTTGATCAAGGTCAAACGCTTCCTGTAGGGAAACGCAGGGCAGTGATGGAGCGTCGCTGGTCGTCCAGCCTGAGAACAGCTGAGCCGCCAGCCGGACAGATGACTGTCTCCACTCCGCTAGAGATTATTATACTGAGAAGAACCCAATGCTAGAGATTATTATACTGAGAAGAACCCAATGCTAGAGATTATTATACTGAGAAGAACCCAATGCTAGAGATTATTATACTGAGAAGAACCCAATGCTAGAGATTATTATACTGAGAAGAACCCAATGCTAGAGATTATTATACTGAGAAGAACCCAATGCTAGAGATTATTATACTGAGAAGAACCCAATGCTAGAGATTATTATACTGAGAAGAACCCAATGCTAGAGATTATTATACTGAGAAGAACCCAATGCTAGAGATCATTATACTGAGAAGAACCCAATGCTAGAGATCATTATACTGAGAAGAACCCAATGCTAGAGATTATTATACTGAGAAGAACCCAATGCTAGAGATTATTATACTGAGAAGAACCCAATGCTAGAGATTATTATACTGAGAAGAACCCAATGCTAGAGATTATTATACTGAGAAGAACCCAATGCTAGAGATTATTATACTGAGAAGAACCCAATGCTAGAGATTATTATACTGAGAAGAACCCAATGCTAGAGATTATTATACTGAGAAGAACCCAATGCTAGAGATTATTATACTGAGAAGAACCCAATGCTAGAGATTATTATACTGAGAAGAACCCAATGCTAGAGATTATTATACTGAGAAGAACCCAATGCTAGAGATTATTATACTGAGAAGAACCCAATGCTAGAGATTATTATACTGAGAAGAACCCAATGCTAGAGATTATTATACTGAGAAGAACCCAATGCTAGAGATCATTATACTGAGAAGAACCCAATGCTAGAGATTATTATACTGAGAAGAACCCAATGCTAGAGATTATTATACTGAGAAGAACCCAATGCTAGAGATTATTATACTGAGAAGAACCCAATGCTAGAGATCATTATACTGAGAAGAACCCAATGCTAGAGATTATTATACTGAGAAGAACCCAATGCTAGAGATTATTATACTGAGAAGAACCCAATGCTAGAGATTATTATACTGAGAAGAACCCAATGCTAGAGATTATTATACTGAGAAGAACCCAATGCTAGAGATTATTATACTGAGAAGAACCCAATGCTATAGATTATTATACTGAGAAGAACCCAACGCTAGAGATTATTATACTGAGAAGAACCCAATGCTATAGATTATTATACTGAGAAGAACCCAATGCTATAGATTATTATACTGAGAAGAACCCAATGCTAGAGATTATTATACTGAGAAGAACCCAATGCTAGAGATTATTATACTGAGAAGAACCCAATGCTAGAGATTATTATACTGAGAAGAACCCCAATGCTAGAGATTATTATACTGAGAAGAACCCAATGCTAGAGATTATTATACTGAGAAGAAGCCAAATAGGAAGGAATCAGGGGTTTGTTTCTAAAGCCATTAATATATGTGAGTGTTTGGTTGATATTTGCCCTCCAGGCTGTCTGCTGTGACTTTAATCATAATTAATCCTAATAACCATGTTTTTAAAGGGGCTGCTGGAGTGTGGGGGGGGGGGGTGGGGGAGGGGGGGGGGTGGGGGGGGGCGGGGCTTGACAAAGACCCTCCTCTTTCGAGCTGCAGTGAAGAAAGGAGCGCAGGGTAAATAAAAGTGGCAGCCCCTCGGGGATCTCTCTCCCTAAATAACCAGGGAGCTGTGAAGGCCTCACTAATTAACCCCCCCCCCCCCACTGACGAGGGCCGGCACGTCGGAGAGCGGGGGGGCTATCGCCACCAGATAACGAGGAACGGATCCATCGATGGCGTGAGGCCAAGCGCGTGGCGGCGCCGACGGGGAATGGAAGTGATGTGAACGCGTCGTCACAGATGGGACTGACGCTCACACACTGAGCAGGAAGCAGGAAGCAGGAAGCAGGAAGCAGGAAGCAGGAAGCAGGAAGCAGGAAGCATGTCGCCACGGCGGATCGTCAAGGGCCCACAACAGGGGACTGTGGTGAGGCGCAGGCCTGGGAGGAGGGCCAGGCCCGGGCAGGAAGAACACATTTACATGGCGTCCGTCTTCCCCAGGATTGTTTTTCCAACATCACATCATCAGCACAGGAGAACCAACCCGACGTAACAGGGTCTGGCAGGAACTCACCACCGTGCAGCGCATAGGTGACTAACTGTCCTTTAATAGGAAGAGACCTGCAGAACCAGGTGAGAGGAGGAACCTGCAGAACCAGGCTGAGGGGAGGAGGAACCTGCAGAACAAGACTCAGAGGAGGAGGAACCTGCAGAACCAGGTGAGAGGAGGAACCTGCAGAACCAGGCTGAGGGGAGGAGGAACCTGCAGAACAAGACTCAGAGGAGGAGGAACCTGCAGAACCAGGCTGAGGGGAGGAGGAAACCTGCAGAACAAGACTCAGAGGAGGAGGAACCTGCAGAACCAGGCTGAGGGGGAGGAGGAACCTGCAGAACCAGGCTGAGGGGAGGAGGAACCTGCAGAACAAGACTCAGAGGAGGAGGAACCTGCAGAACAAGACTCAGAGGAGGAGGAACCTGCAGAACCAGACTCAGAGGAGGAGGAACCTGCAGAACCAGACTCAGAGGAGGAGGAACCTGCAGAACCAGACTAAGATTAGGAGGAACCTGCAGAACCAGGCTGAGGGGAGAAGGAACCTGCAGAACAAGACTCAGAGGAGGAGGAACCTGCAGAACCAGGCTGAGGGGAGGAGGAACCTGCAGAACAAGACTCAGAGGAGGAGGAACCTGCAGAACCAGGCTGAGGGGAGGAGGAACCTGCAGAACAAGACTCAGAGGAGGAGGAACCTGCAGAACCAGACTCAGAGGAGGAGGAACCTGCAGAACCAGACTCAGAGGAGAGGAACCTGCAGAACCAGACTAAGATTAGGAGGAACCTGCAGAACCAGGCTGAGGGGAGAAGGAACCTGCAGAACAAGACTCAGAGGAGGAGGAACCTGCAGAATCAGGCTGAGGGGAGGAGGAACCTGCAGAACCAGGCTGAGGGGAGGAGGAACCTGCAGAACAAGACTCAGAGGAGGAGAACCTGCAGAACCAGGCTGAGGGGAGGAGGAACCTGCAGAACCAGACTCAGAGGAGGAGGAACCTGCAGAACAAGACTCAGAGGAGGAGGAACCTGCAGAACCAGACTCAGAGGAGGAGGAACCTGCAGAACCAGACTCAGAGGAGGAGGAACCTGCAGAACCAGACTAAGATTAGGAGGAACCTGCAGAACCAGGCTGAGGGGAGAAGGAACCTGCAGAACAAGACTCAGAGGAGGAGGAACCTGCAGAACCAGGCTGAGGGGAGGAGGAACCTGCAGAACAAGACTCAGAGGAGGAGGAACCTGCAGAACCAGGCTGAGGGGAGGAGGAACCTGCAGAACAAGACTCAGAGGAGGAGGAACCTGCAGAACCAGACTCAGAGGAGGAGGAACCTGCAGAACCAGACTCAGAGGAGGAGGAACCTGCAGAACCAGACTAAGATTAGGAGGAACCTGCAGAACCAGGCTGAGGGGAGAAGGAACCTGCAGAACAAGACTCAGAGGAGGAGGAACCTGCAGAATCAGGCTGAGGGGAGGAGGAACCTGCAGAACCAGGCTGAGGGGAGGAGGAACCTGCAGAACAAGACTCAGAGGAGGAGGAACCTGCAGAACCAGGCTGAGGGGAGGAGGAACCTGCAGAACCAGGCTGAGGGGAGGAGGAACCTGCAGAACCAGACTCCCTCTGTGGTTCCAGGTGGCCAGTGGATAGACAGTGAGGCCAGAATAGGACAGAAAGTGAGGACAAAAACAATCCAGATCTGAATTGAGGTTCCAGACGAGTTCCTCAGGAAACTGCTGCGACGACGATACAGTAACTTTTGACCAATACTGAGAGAGAGGGGAAGTATAAGTACCACTTCAGCCCCTGTGAATAGGCTTTAATTACAATTACTTTCACTTGTTTTCAGGTATATTTCAACGCCGCTGATGATTTGCTGAGCTTTTTCTTCTTCCATTCTGCCACCGTCTTCGCTCTGCATCGACGTCTTCCTCTCTCATTCCGTCTGACCCCGGTCTCATACATTTAAAATATCTACCTGTCTTACATCTTCTTCATTATTCTGGGGAACGAGTGCATTGTGTTCCGATGGAAATGCAATAATATGGAAACAATTACAGTGTCTCACTCGTCCTCTTCCTTCTCTCATTGTCCTTCTCTTCTTTTTAGGAGTTGCGCTGTCTTCGGCCAGTGAGACGATGAGTCACCGAGAGACGAGCTGAGAGAAGAAAGAAACGCATCCAGACAGAAAGTGATAAGGACCCCCCCCCCCCCCCCCAAAAAAAGGGAAGGAAAGTAAAAGTTTTCAAAGGCCAGGCCATTATGGGGAAGCAGGAACGCCCATCCCATAGTTTGGCCGCTGAATGTCCTGAGGGCCCGGGGGACCAGGCAGGTGGAGGACAGGAGCCCGTGTGATGGGCAGAGGATGGACAGACTTTCCCTTCCTCTCTTCTTCACAGCTAACCTTGTCAACAATCCGTCTCCCTGGAAAGGACAAAGGAAATGGGAGTAAGGAGCAATAGTGCACAAACCCAGGAGACAGTGAAACACAACGAACCTGCTTATTTCAAAGTATATTGGATGATGCGTATAGTTTTTTTTCTATGAGTATGAGGTGTAGTTACCGCATCTGTCATAGCGATCACATTTAATGTTCTGTCTTTGACATTGCTACACATTGAACTGTGATTATGGTGATCAACCTTTGGCTGGGACGACTCTTAGTGTACCGTTTAGTTGAGTAGCTACACACAATCATGTACAAATAAAGCGATAATGGACAGATCTCTCACTTCATGAAATATGTAGTACTAGAAGGATCTCTTTCCTTGTTGACGCAGTAACTCGACAAGGCCTTCACCACGGCAAAGCGCCTGCAGAGCCGGTGAATGTTGGCGACACGAGGGAGGCTGGAGAAATGGTGAGCAAAGAGCCCAACCACTTGGTCCCGGGCCAAACCCAACGGCAAGAGCACCTTGGCCGACAAGCTGCCCGGGACCATGACCGTGCGCTCCGTGCTGCTCAATCGAGACTCTCCAGATGTTGAGAGTCGCCTCAAGCGGCGCCGCAACCGCACCCACCAGGTTCGCTTCAAAGACCTGGAGGACGGCAGCAGCAGCAGTGGGAACAGCGGGACGGGAGAAAACAACAGCCATCAGAGGCCCGCCGCTGACTTCGGCAGCCCGCATCCTCTTCGAAAACACGGCAGCAAGTCACCGCATCCGTGGACCGACAGGGACCGGCCACAACCTGAGGCGCTGCCGGGCCAGACCTCTGTGGTGGGGGCAGTGCGGGGCGACATGGCGAGCACCATAGAAGTGGTGGCTGCCTTCCTGGCCCGGGCACCTCCTCACCCCCTGACGCCGGGTCCGACGCGACGATGTTGGGCGCCAAGCCACAGACTAACTCCTTAACTTTGCCAATGACACGTAGGTCTAGTACGAGCACCAGCACAGCCATCCAGACCTCCCCATGCCTGAAGAAGCCCCAGTCTCTTTCTTCCACCCACACTCGTAGCCACAGTCTTGGGGATTCTGTCGGCGTCGACGGCGACGACGAACATGACTCTCAAGACGAATACCTTACGCACAGCCATGTTCCCCGGCCTGGTTCCAAAGACCAGAATGGGCCACCTGGCCCTGGAGATCGGACTACAGTAGAGCGAAGGTCGAAAATAACCCGAACAGAAATCAAGTCTGCAGTAAGTGTGTTAAAAAGCTCAAGGCATAGTTGCCCTCCGTCGGTCCTTCACAGCGCTGAGCCGTGCCACTGTTCCTCGGCGTCTTGCCGAGACGGACCCAAGCGCCAGGGAAGCAGCACTCCCTCAGTGCTCAGGAGGAGGAAGAGGCTGAACAGGACATCCAGTGATCCAGGAAAGGAAGTGCACTACTGCACTACTCCTACACAGACTGAAAGCCGCAGTCCATCCCCGCCGCCACCTAATACCAAACTTTGCACCATCCAAGTTCAAACTGAGACTCTTTCCCCGCCTCTGAATTCAAAGTACTGCACCGCCCAAAGTCAGACTGAGAATCAAACTCGGTTGCAATCCTTGAGTGACGAACAATGCACAACCCAAACTCAAACCACGAGTTCTCCTCTAGTCCTACCTCCGAACTTTGAGCAGTGCACCACGGAAATGCAAACAGACTCCCCCAGCCACTCGTGTCCCGACCGGAAGCCTTGCACTACGCAGACACAGACTCCCAGCCCTGTTGCTCCCCCACCTCTGAGAGTTTCGCCGAGCTCGATGCCAGTTCAATCTGAAAGTCCTGCGACCCACGACCCTCCCACCACTCAAACAACTACTGTGCCTTACTGTTCCTTTCCCCCACCTACAAGTGCGCCCACACAAACACCCCAAGACTGCGCAAAGCCGCCGTGCTCCTCTCCAGCCAAGCCTACTTGCACCACTCCACCTCCACCTGCGGCTCTGCCCATTCCCTGCTGCAAGTCTGCACCAACTGTTATTCAACATCCTATCCCTTACTACACTGTCGTGTCCCCGCCGACAACGCCCAGCGCCACGGTCACTTGTCCCAATCCTGCTTCAGCTGCACCACCATGTCCCACCCAAAACTGTGCCTCCCCGATCCCCAACTTGGTACCATCCACCTCCTTGGCCCCCCTCACCCCAGCTCCAGCCGTGACCCCTTTGATTACTCCCTTTGAACCCGTCAAACATCTTATCCCTCCTACAAATGTAATGCACCAGCCACCATCGGTTGTGTCAAATGCTGTACCTCCAGCAAATTTTGCACCTTGTACATTTGTAACTCAAACGGCTCTGTCTTGTACCTCGATATCGTATTACACCACCACACATCCAGTTGTTCCAGTGGCGCCTCACCTGAACCCAACTGTACCCACCTATGCCACCGTCATCCAAACTGTATCTCATTGCAACATTCCATGCCAAGCTCTGCAAAATACCTCTTCTGCCAACACCGGCATTACCCCTTATTCCTCCCCGGTCCCAAAAATAAAATCTTGCACTTCTCCGCCTCTACTTGTGAAAACTTTTGCGTCCAATCTTCCAAACGCTCAAATGAATGCAACGCCAACTAAAGCTGTTCCTCTGTACTCTTCCACATTTCGTGCTGCGCCACCTTACACACCTCCTTCTCAGGCCCCCCACAACGCTCAGGACAAGAGGGGCATTCGACTTCCACCGCCTCCCCCACCACCTCCGCCGTACACGCCGCGAAAAAAAGGAAATGACCTGCCAGGTCCTGCAACCCGAACACCCATGCTCAGGGCGGACAGCAAGGTCAACGACAAAGACAAGGAGAAAACGCAAGATGTGAAATGCACAGACTCACCAAAGCTCTGCGAGCGAGCCAGCGCTCTGAAACACAGAGTGCAAACTCTGCCGGTCGCTGCGATGAAGGAGGAGAAGCAGCCCTCCTCCTCCTCTCCTGCCAAGGCCTGTTTTAAGCCCAGCTGTCTCAGCTCAGCACAGGCTCAGCTTGGGGTGCTCCACAAAATGCTCTGCTCAGGAGCCACCGCCCGGTCCGGAACCCCCGGCAGCCAACACGCTCTCCATCCCAACCAGCAGAGCTGCTCGGGAGCCAAGGGCCGCTCGGCCTCTGGGGACAGACCCTCGGCCGGGCCGCTGACGGCCAGCCAAGCCGACACTCTTCGACAGGTCCAGGAGATTCTGGGAGGGCTGGTGTCAGGTGCCAGGTGTAAACTGGACCCGGCCAGGGTTACGGAGAAACTCCTGAGTCCAAACGGGCCTCTCCGGGACATCCGGAGCCTGCAGACACAGCTTCAGAGCCTGGAGGGCGTCCTGGAGACCAGCCAGAACACCATCAAGGTCCTGCTGGACGTCATTCAAGACCTGGAGAAGAAGGATGCCGAGCGAGACGGGTGAGGAACTCTCTCTTTTCGGTAGGACAGCTGATGAAAAGTAATGACTCAGCAGTATTTTGAGTGTCATCAAACCTTTGTCAGGATGTAAGAATTAAGTAATGGAATGCCGCGATTCCGATACCCGAAACCAGTATCAAGTCCAATGTACTTTGAAAGCTCCCCAGTACAAAACCGTAGGTATTACGTGACTTCATGCATCCAGAACACTTTCAATTCAACTTAAATGTATTTACATCATGCCGAATACAACACAATCATTTTACAGTGAACCCACTACAATTCCACATAAGAAGACTTATGTGGAAAAATGGAATGGAATGGAAAAAAGAAAAACTCAATTTTTGGTTTAGAGATTCTTTACAAGGGATGACAAAAGTAAGACAGACTTTAAATGATGTTCTGACAAAACTATCAAGAGGACGAGAACAATAGTACAACACCAGGGACTTCATCACCAAAGACATTTGGACTCACAGTGTGGCTCACACACCAGCAATGCTACATGCTACATGCTACATGCCAAAGAAAGTCAGGCTAACACACCAGCAATGCTACATGCTACATGCTAAAGAAAGTCAGGCTCACACACCAGCAATGCTACATGCTAAAGAAAGTCAGGCTCACACACCAGCAATGCTACATGGTACATGCTAAAGAAAGTCAGGCTAGATGCTATGCTGTGTGCTATGTTGCTGTAGACTGTAAAACTGTAGCAGGTGACGGAGCTCCGACAGGCTGAGCAGAGGTGGTTTGCAGCAACACATAGTCTTTGCATATTGTTGGCATATGTAGCATGAATTAAACTTCATGGGATTTAATAAGTACTCACATCAGTACTCGATCTTAACAAGTAGCTAACAGTTAGTACTCGTCCGTTAAAAAAATATGATGCTTCTCTATTTTGTCCTATTTTTAATTTGCTGTGATTCAACAAAACGCTTAAAGACAAAGTCGTGTCGTGTCATCCCTCTCCATGATGTCATAATAACATGGTGGACTACCTGCTCCAGGTGGAGCTGCAGGAGCTGCTGATGCTTCAATAAGGACACATGCTGGATTTGTTTGTTTCTTCCTGCTTCTTCTCAGTTTCTGCTGGATTTCTGTGGTGCTGCTACAGCGCCACCTATCGGCCTGACATGTGTACTACATCGTTTTCAGTATTTTTCACGGAGCTCTAAACGCTGGGCTAACGGCGTGCTGCTGTAGCTCTAAACGCTGGGCTAACGGCGTGCTGCTGGAGCTCTAAACGCTGGGCTAACGGCGTGCTGCTGGAGCTCTAAACGCTGGGCTAACGGCGTGCTGCTGGAGCTCTAAACGCTGGGCTAACGGCGTGCTGCTGGAGTTCTAAACGCTGGGCTAACGGCGTGCTGCTGGAGCTCTAAACGCTGGGCTAACGGCGTGCTGCTGTAGCTCTAAACGCTGGGCTAACGGCGTGCTGCTGGAGTTCTAAACGCTGGGCTAACGGCGTGCTGCTGTAGCTCTAAACGCTGGGCTAACGGCGTGCTGCTGGAGCTCTAAACGCTGGGCTAACGGCGTGCTGCTGTAGCTCTAAACGCTGGGCTAACGGCGTGCTGCTGGAGTTCTAAACGCTGGGCTAACGGCGTGCTGCTGGAGCTCTAAACGCTGGGCTAACGGCGTGCTGCTAGAGCTCTAAACGCTGGGCTAAAGGCGTGCTGCTGGAGTTCTAAACGCTGGGCTAACGGCGTGCTGCTAGAGCTCTAAACGCTGGGCTAACGGCGTGCTGCTGGAGTTCTAAACGCTGGGCTAACGGCGTGCTGCTGGAGCTCTAAACGCTGGGCTAACGGCGTGCTGCTGGAGCTCTAAACGCTGGGCTAACGGCGTGCTGCTGGAGTTCTAAACGCTGGGCTAACGGCGTGCTGCTGGAGTTCTAAACGCTGGGCTAACGGCGTGCTGCTGGAGCTCTAAACGCTGGGCTAACGGCGTGCTGCTGGAGCTCTAAACGCTGGGCTAACGGCGTGCTGCTGGAGTTCCAAACGCAGGGCTAACGGCGTGCTGCTGGAGCTCTAAACGCTGGGCTAACGGCGTGCTGCTGGAGCTCTAAACGCTGGGCTAACGGCGTGCTGCTGGAGTTCTAAACGCTGGGCTAACGGCGTGCTGCTGGAGCTCTAAACGCTGGGCTAACGGCGTGCTGCTGGAGCTCTAAACGCTGGGCTAAAGGCGTGCTGCTGGAGTTCTAAACGCTGGGCTAACGGCGTGCTGCTGGAGTTCTAAACGCTGGGCTAACGGCGTGCTGCTGGAGCTCTAAACGCTGGGCTAACGGCGTGCTGCTGGAGTTAGGTTTAGGGTTAGGGTTCTCACAGGATGAGACAGGATGAGACAGATGTGACAGGATGAGACAGGGTGAGACAGGATGAGACAGGGTGAGACAGGATGAGACAGGATGAGACAGGATGTGACAGGATGAGACAGGGTGAGACAGGATGAGACAGGATGAGACAGGATGAGACAGGGTGAGACAGGATGAGACAGGATATGACAGGATGAAACAGGATGAGACAGGATGAGACAGGGTGAAACAGGATGAGACAGGGTGAAACAGGATGAGACAGGATGTGACCGGATGAGACAGGGTGAGACAGGATGTGACAGGATGAGACAGGATGTGACCGATGAGACAGGGTGAGACAGGATGAGACAGGATATGACAGGATGAGACAGGGTGAGACAGGATGACACAGGATATGACAGGATGAGACAGGGTGAGACAGGATGTGACCGATGAGACAGGGTGAGACAGGGTGAGACAGATGAGACAGGATGAGACAGGATGTGACCGGATGAGACAGGGTGAGACAGGATGTGACAGGATGAGACAGGATGTGACCGGATGAGACAGGGTGAGACAGGGTGAGACAGGATGAGACAGGATGAGACAGGAGATCGTCGGTGGTTCCAAAACGTTGTGTTTGTCCATTGCACCGTTGTCATGGAAACGGATCCTAAAACGCTAAACAGCAGTTTTTGCATTTCCGTTTCCGTCTCTCAGTTCAGAGATTCGGTGTCGAGCTCTTTTACCTCAGCAGCATCATCTCATGCCTGGAGGGAACGCTGAGTCATGGTTTTATGTAACGGGCTGAGTTTGGTTTGTGGGAGGAAGATCGTTCATTAAAAAATGATCACACGCACGCACACACACACACACACACACACACACACACACACACACACACACACACACACACACACAGTGTGTTCCCTTCCCGCCTGATACTTCATCTCGCTGCTTTTCCACAGAAGACATTCTTACCGAACCGGACAGGACATTGAGAACTGTGGGACCTGCAGGGACTGCGCCTGCATCATCTACAGGTACGCCCATGTCTGCATGTTTTACACCCCAGCGCCGGGGCGCCGGGGCGCCGGCAGGGTGCCGGCGGGGTGCCGGGGTGCTGGGGCACCGGGGCGCCGGCGGGGGTGCCGGCGGGGGTGCTGGGGGTGCCGGGGTGCCGGGCCACCAGGGCACCGGCGGGGCGCCACCGGGGTGCCGGCGGGGGTGCCGGCGGGGTGCCGGGGTGCCAGGGCACCGGGGTGCCGGCGGGGTGCTGGGGTGCCGGGGTGCCGGCTCACCAGGGCACCGCGGGGCGCCACCGGGGTGGCCGGCGGGGTGCCGGGGTGCCGGGGTGCCGGGGTGCCGGGCACCGGGGGCGCCGGCGGGGCGCCGGCGGGGTGCTGGGGTGCCGGGATGCCGGGGCGCCGGCGGGGCTCCGGCGGGGTGCCAGGGTACCGGGGCGCCGTGCCGGGCTTGTCTCTGAGCTCGGTGCACGGTCGCTGTGGTTTTCCCGTCACGTCTCACTGAGGGACACATGCTGGGCGGGGCTTCAGTCTGCTGAGGCTCCTCCCACTTCAGTGGAGCAGAGACTTAGTGAACCTCTGGTCAAACATGAGACTCTAGTCACAACTAGAGCTACACTCGGTAGAGAGCAGACCGTCACACTAGAGCTACACTCGGTAGAGAGCAGGACCGTCACACTAGAGCTACACTCGGTAGAGTGCAGCGCGTCACACTAGAGCTACACTCGGTAGAGTGTGGCGTTGGTGCAGACCTTCACCAACGCCACATTTGTTTGTGGAACTGAGTTAGTATTGCAAGCATGTTAGTGGTTACCTCCTCCTCTCCTCTCCTCTCCTCCTCTCCTCTCCTCCTCTCCTCTCCTCCTCTCTCTCCTCTCCTCCTCTCCTCTCCTCTCCTCTCCTCTCCTCTCCTCTCCTCTCCTCTCCTCTCCTCCTCTCTCCTCTCCTCCTCCCTCATTGCTCTTCATTTCCAGCGTCTGTGGTGTGATGAGAAACACCGGCTAACTAGGCCACTGCATAATAAGCTAGAACACCAGGAAAAGAGAGGGGAGAGAGAGAGAGAGGGAAAGACAAAGAGAGAGAGAGGGAGAAACAGAGAGAGAGAGAGGAAAGACAAAGAGAGAGAGATGGAGAAACAGAGAGAGAGAGAGGGAAAGACAAAGAGAGAGAGAGGGAAAGACAGAGGGAGAGAGAGAGAGGGGGAGAGAGGGAAAGACAGAGGGAGAGAGAGAGGGGGGAGAGAGGGAAAGACAGAGGGGAGAGAGAGAGAGGGAAAGACAGAGGGAGGGAGAGAGGGGGAGAGAGGGAAAGACAGAGGGAGAGAGAGAGAGGGAAAGACAGAGGGAGGGAGAGAGGGGGGAGAGAGGGAAAGACAGAGGGAGAGAGAGAGGGGAGAGAGGGAAAGACAGAGGGAGAGAGAGAGAGGGAAAGACAGAGGGAGGGAGAGAGAGAGGCAGAGACAGAGGGAGAGAGAGAGAGGGTGACAGACAAAGAGAGAGAGAGAGGGAGAGACAGAGGGAGGGAGAGAGAGAATGGTTCCCCACCTGGTGATCGTTGTCGTTATTCCTTCATTGCAAACTCATTCATTTATTATTCTCACTTTATTCGTTGCTCAGTGGAGGCTTGGGGTTCATGTGACATGATACTGGTACCAGTACTGGTACTGGTACTGGTACTGGTACTGGTATTGATACTGGTACCGGTACTGGTACTGGTACAGGTATAGGTACTGGTATTGATACTGGTACTGGTACTGGTACTGGTACTGGTACAGGTATAGGTACTGGTATTGATACTGGTACCAGTACTGGTACTGGTACAGGTACTGGTACTGGTACAGGTATAGGTACTGGTATTGATACTGGTACTGGTACTGGTACAGGTATTGATACTGGTACCAGTACTGGTACTGGTACAGGTACTGGTACTGGGTACAGGTATAGGTACTGGTATTGATACTGGTACCAGTACTGGTACTGGTACAGGTACTGGTACTGGACAGGTATAGTACTGGTATTGATACTGGTACTGGTACTGGTACAGGTATTGATACTGGTACCAGTACTGGTACTGGTACAGGTACTGGTACTGGTACAGGTATAGGTACTGGTATTGATACTGGTACTGGTACTGGTACAGGTATAGGTACTGGTACTGGTATTGATACTGGTACTGGTACTGGTATAGGTACTGGTACCAGTACTGGTATTGATACTGGTATTGATACTGGTACTGGTACTGATATAGGTACTGGTATAGGTACTGGTACCGGTACTGGTATTGATACTGGTATTGATACTAGTACTGGTACTGGTACCGGTACTGGTATCGGCCAGTAGCTAAAGGTTGGTACTGGTAAGCAAACTGGCCATAGAACTGACACTTGTTTTCTCCTCCTCCTCCTCCTGCTCCTCTTCCTCCTCCTCCTCCTGCTCCTCCTGCTCCTCCTTCTCTTCCTCGTCCTCCTCCTGTTCCTCCTGCTCCTCCTGCTCCTCCTCCTCCTGCTCCTCCTGCTCCTCCTCCTCCTCTTCCTCCTCCTGCTCCTCCTCCTCCTGCTCCTCCCTGCTCCTCCTCCTCCTCTTCCTCCTCCTCCTCCTCCTCTCCAGTGTGGAGCACGACTTCCGTCTGCAGGAGGGGCAGGTGGTTCGTACCTGGAAGGTGGGCGACCCCCGGAGGACTGTCCGCAGCCCCCCACCCCCCGGCCCTCCACGCCCAGCGAGCAGGACTCCCCCCAGCCGGAGCGCCCGCCCCCCCCCGCCCCCCCCGCCGCCCCCGCCGCCGCCAAGAAGAACCGCAAGAGAAATGCTTCTGGTTCCTCTGAGGACCGACGCCGTGCGCTGCAGGCAGGGAGGGACGGACTGAGCTCCACCTGGTGGTGCAGGAAGGACATCCACCTGGAACCAAGAGGAGCCTCCTCCTACTCCTCCTGCGGCCGCCGCTGTGGGCGGAGGAGGAGGAGAGGAGAGGAGGAGGAGGAGGAGGCTCCACCTGGTGGTGCAGGAAGGACATCCACCTGGAACCAAGAGGAGCCTCCTCCTCCTCCTCCTACGGCCGCGCTGTGGGCGGAGGAGGAGGAGGAGGAGGCTCCTCCGTGGTGCAGGAAGGACA
>NW_027662035.1:17500-20000 GCF_963422515.1 Blennius ocellaris | reverse complement strand
CGGTGTGTGTGTGTGTGTACCTCCCCAGACGGTGTGTGTGTGGACCTCCCCAGACGGTGTGTGTGTGTACCTCCCTAGACTGTGTGTGTGTGTGTACCTCCCCAGACGGTGTGTGTGTGTACCTCCCCAGACGGTGTGTGTGTGTGTACCTCCCCAGACGGTGTGTGTGTGTACCTCCCCAGACTGTGTGTGTGTGTGTGTGACTGTGTACCTCCCCAGACAGTGTGTGTGTGTACCTCCCCAGACTGTGTGTGTGTGTGTGTGTGTACCTCCCCAGACAGTGTGTGTGTGTACCTCCCCAGACGGTGTGTGTGTGTACCTCCCCAGACTGTGTGTGTGTGTGTACCTCCCCAGACGGTGTGTGTGTGTACCTCCCCAGACTGTGTGTGTGTGTGTGTGTACCTCCCCAGACAGTGTGTGTGTGTGTGTACCTCCCCAGACTGTGTGTGTGTGTGTGTGTACCTCCCCAGACAGTGTGTGTGTGTACCTCCCTAGACTGTGTGTGTGTGTGTGTGTGTGTACCTCCCCAGACGGTGTGTGTGTGTGTACCTCCCTAGACTGTGTGTGTGTGTACCTCCCCAGACGGTGTGTGTGTGTGTGTGTACCTCCCTAGACTGTGTGTGTGTGTGTACCTCCCCAGACGGTGTGTGTGTGTGTACCTCCCTAGACTGTGTGTGTGTGTACCTCCCCAGACTGTGTGTGTGTGTGTACCTCCCCAGACTGTGTGTGTGTGTACCTCCCCAGACGGTGTGTGTGTGTGTACCTCCCCAGACTGTGTGTGTGTGTACCTCCCCAGACTGTGTGTGTGTGTACCTCCCCAGACGGTGTGTGTGTGTGTACCTCCCCAGACTGTGTGTGTGTGTACCTCCCCAGACTGTGTGTGTGTGTACCTCCCCAGACGGTGTGTGTGTGTGTACCTCCCCAGACTGTGTGTGTGTGTACCTCCCCAGACTGTGTGTGTGTGTGTACCTCCCCAGACGGTGTGTGTGTGTGTACCTCCCCAGACTGTGTGTGTGTGTACCTCCCCAGACTGTGTGTGTGTGTGTACCTCCCCAGACTGTGTGTGTGTGTACCTCCCCAGACGGTGTCTACAGACCACCTCCAGCAGGTCGCAGGTCTTCGTTCTCACTGACGGATCTTCGTCCTTCAACAGAACCTGCAGCTGCTGCAGGAACCCTGCAGAGAGGAAGACCAGGACCCCTGAGACCAGGACCCCCTGAGACCAGGTCCAGACAGAAACCAGCATCAACTTAATAAAAATAAACTGGATTAAAAATAATTCAAAGATTTGAAGGTAAGGCAAGGTAAGGCAAGGTAAGGTAAAATAGCATTTCATTAACTAAAAAGGGTGTAAACAACCAGAACGGGACCAGGACCCGGTACCTCCGGTCACGGTCTGGTAGAGCCGCTGCGGGTCGTGGACCAGGTCCAGGAGTGACGTCACGACCCGCAGCCTGGAGCCGCCGTCCGGCCGCTGCAGCTCGGAGAACAGCAGCGGCACGGCGAGCCGCCCGTAGGCCACCGGGGCTCCGGTACCGGCCATCCGGGACGGAGGACTGGCAGGACCGGGTCTCGGCGCCGGGTTCCGACCCCCCTGTCGCTAAGCAACCAGACCGAAACGTTAACCGGCGCTGGTGACGCGTTCAAAACGTCGCAAAATCACGGTCTTCTTGCTTCAACTACTTTTTCCGTCAGCATTTAGTTTTTAAAAGATCCACCAGACTGTTTTGTCCCCAAAGAAAACTCAAATCAACTCAGATTTCACTTTGAAACACTTGAAGTCGACTCCTTCTGAGGACGCTCACTTTTCCGAGTGTTCTTGAACGCCGCTTCGCTGGTCCCCATGGTGACGACCTAACGCGGCCGACGGAGAAAGACGTTTGTTACCGCGTCGAGCTCCTCCTGCTCCTCCTGCTGCTCCTGCTCCTCCTGCTCCTCCTGCTCCTCCTGCTCCTCCTGCTCCTCCTGCTCCTCCTGCTCCTCCTGCTCCTCCTGCTCCTGGTAAGCGCCTCCTCCAATAAACACTTACCTGGTAAAATTGTCACAAACATAAAAAAGCTGGTCGAAAATGTGAAGCTGGTGTGGAGTTGAGGTGGAGTTAAGGTGGAGTTGAGGTGGAGTTGGTGTGAAGTTGAGGTGGAGTTAGGGTGGAGTTTAGGTGAAGTTAAGGTGGAGTTGGGTGGGGTTGAGGTGGAGTTAAGGTGGAGTTGGAGTGAAGTTTGGGTGGAGTTGGGATGGAGTTAAGGTGAAGTTGAGGTAGAGTTAGGGTGGAGTTGGAGTAAAGTTAGGGTGGAGTTGTGTTGGAGTTAAGGTGGAGTTGGAGTGAAGTTTGGGTGGAGTTGGGATGGAGTTAAGGTGAAGTTGAGGTAGAGCTAGGGTGGAGTTAGGGTGGAGTTGGAGTAAAGTTAGGGTGGAGTTGTGTTGGAGTTACGGTGGAGTTGGGGTGGAGTTGAGGTGGAGTTGAGATGGAGTTAGGGTGGAGTTCCAGTATATCTATTAT
>NW_027662035.1:0-10000 GCF_963422515.1 Blennius ocellaris | reverse complement strand
TAGACCGGTCCCAAGAGACCCGGTCCACCAGTGCAGGTGGTTTTTTCCTCCTCAGGGTCCAGAGGAGGTGCAGAAGCTCCACCCCTCTCTCAGAAGCCCCGCCCACCTGGACCCGGCCCAGTCTGAGGACGAGCCAATCATCTGTCAGGATGAGTCTGGTCCCGCCCACTCAGCTTGTGATTGGCTCACTGAGGTGAAAACGTGGCGCTGCTCATCGATACTGACGTCTGATTGGTCCAGAAGAAACACCTGTGTGTGTGTGTGTGTGTGTGTGTGTGTGTGTGTGTGTGTGTGTGTGTGTGTGTGTGTGTGTGTGTGTGTGTTCAGGCGGAGGCGTCTCTGCTGGAGTTCTACGACGTCGGCAGCTACGTCAACGTCATGTCATCAGGGGGCGTGGCCTACCGCGGCCCCGCCTTCAGGAGTCCTCCCCTCCCAGACCAGCTGCAGCAACACACACACCTGAGTGTGTTTCCTGTGCAGATGCTCACACACACACTGAGCAGGTACACACACACACACACACACACACACACACACACACACACACACACACACACACACACACACACACACACGCTCTGTGTGACCTCCAGGACTCGGACCCGGTTCCTGGACCACCTGGAGCAGCACTTTGTTGCCGTCCTGTCCGGGGCCGTTGCCATGGTGACGGAGAGGAAGGAGGCGGCGCGAACGGAGCTGCAGCTGCAACATCTGGACCCAGAACACATCCAAAACCACGTGTACCGGCCCCGCCTGGGTAACACACACACACACACACACACACATACACACACACACACCTGGGTCACACACACACACACACACACACACACACACACACACACACACACACACACATACACACACACACACACACACACACACACACACACACACACACATACACACACACACACAAACACCTGGGTAACACACACACACACACACACCAGGGTGACACACACACTCACACACACACACACAACACACACACACACACACACACACACACACACACACACACACACACCAGGGTAACACACACACACACACACACACACACACACACCAGGGTGACACACACACTCACACTCACACACACACACACACACACACAGACACACACACACACACACACACACACACACACACACACACACACCAGGGTGACACGGTGTGTCCTGACAGTGGAGCTGCAGCTCCACCAGCAGCAGGTGAAGCTCCACTGTCAGGACATGTTGGACATCAGGACGTCCTGCTGGACTCAGCTGGACGAGCTGCGGAGCTCCGTCACCAGGACGGACCGGGACTTCCTCACCTCGCTGTCCAGCATGCAGACCCAGGTCCAGGTCCAGACCCAGACCCAGGTCCAGACCCAGGTCCAGACCCAGACCCAGGTCCAGACCCAGGTCCAGGTCCAGACCCAGGTCCAGACCCGGGTCCACACGGCCCTCAGCAGCCAGCAGTGAGGAAACAGCTCAACCAGAACCAGAATCCAGCCCGGAACAGAACCGGACAACACCAAGTCAGTGTGTGTGTGTGTGTGTGTGTGTGTGTGTGTGCGTGTGTGTGTGTGTGTGTGTGTGTGTGTGTGTGTGTGTGTGTGTGTGTGTGTGTGTGCAGGTTGCAGGCCCTCAGCGCCGCCCTGCAGGACAGTGTGGACGGACACCTCAGGGACAGTCAGCGCCGGGCCAGCAGCTTCAGACGGTCGGTGGCAGTGAACCTGGACCAGGTCCGGACCAGGACGGCCCGGGTCCTCGCCTCCTTCAGGTGAGGTCAGAGGTCAGGGGTCAGGTCATCAGGTCAGAGGTCATCAGGTCAGCTTCAGACCGTGTCCCCTGCAGGCTGTTCAGTGAGGGAGGACACTTCAGTCCCCAGGAGGTGAAGACGTTCCAGAAGACACTGGACGACGGCAGAAGACAGACGGATCAGGACCGAGACGCCATCTTGTCTGAGCTGCAGACTCTGGAGTCCAGGACCCTACGAGAGGTCAGTCCTCCTCACACCGGGTCACCGTCCTACACCTGGTGACTCGTGGTGACTCGTAGTGACTCATGTTGACCTGGTGACTCATGTTGACCTGGTGACTCATGGTGACCTGGTGACTCATAGTGACTCATGTTGACCTGGTGACTCGTAGTGACCTGGTGACTCATAGTGACTCATGTTGACCTGGTGACTCATGGTGACCTGGTGACTCATAGTGACTCATGTTGACCTGGTGACTCATGGTGACCTGGTGACTCATGTTGACCTGGTGACTCATAGTGACTCATGTTGACCTGGTGACTCATGGTGACCTGGTGACTCATGTTGACCTGGTGACTCATGTTGACCTGGTGACTCATAGTGACTCATGTTGACCTGGTGACTCATGGTGACCTGGTGACTCATAGTGACTCATGTTGACCTGGTGACTCGTAGTGACCTGGTGACTCATAGTGACTCATGTTGACCTGGTGACTCATGGTGACCTGGTGACTCATAGTGACTCATGTTGACCTGGTGACTCGTAGTGACTCGTGATGACCTGGTGACTCGTGGTGACCTGGTGACTCATAGTGACTCATGTTGACCTGGTGACTCATGGTGACCTGGTGACTCATAGTGACTCATGTTGACCTGGTGACTCGTAGTGACTCGTGATGACCTGGTGACTCGTGGTGACCTGGTGACTCATAGTGACTCATGTTGACCTGGTGACTCATGGTGACCTGGTGACTCGTGATGACCTGGTGACTCGTGGTGACCTGGTGACTCATAGTGACTCATGTTGACCTGGTGACTCATAGTGACTCATGTTGACCTGGTGACTCGTAGTGACTCGTGATGACCTGGTGACTCGTAGTGACCTGGTGACTCATAGTGACTCATGTTGACCTGGTGACTCATGGTGACCTGGTGACTCATAGTGACTCATGTTGACCTGGTGACTCGTAGTGACTCGTGATGACCTGGTGACTCGTGGTGACCTGGTGACTCATAGTGACTCATGTTGACCTGGTGACTCATGGTGACCTGGTGACTCATAGTGACTCATGGTGACCTGGTGACTCATGGTGACCTGGTGACTCGTGATGACTCATAGTGACTCATGTTGACCTGGTGACTCGTGGTGACCTGGTGACTCATAGTGACTCATGTTGACCTGGTGACTCGTGATGACCTGGTGACTCGTAGTGACTCATGTTGACCTGGTGACTCGTGATGACCTGGTGACTCATGGTGACCTGGTGACTCATAGTGACTCATGTTGACCTGGTGACTTGGTGACTCGTAGTGACCCATGGTGACCTGGTGACTCGTAGTGACTCATGGTGACCCATGTTGACCTGTTGACCTGGTGACTTGTTGACCTGGTGACCTGGTGACCTGTTGATCTGTTGACCTGGTGACTTGTTGACCTGGTGACCTGTTGACCTGGTGACCTGTTGACCTGTTGACCTGGTGACCTGGTGACCTGTTGACTTGTGTACTTGTTGACTTTATGACCTGTTGACCTGTTGACCTGTTGACCTGGTGACCTGTTGACCTGGTGACCTGTTGACTTGTGTACTTGTTGACCTGTTGACCTGTTGACCTGGTGACCTGGTGACCTGTTGACCTGTTGACCTGGTGACCTGTTGACCTGTTGACCTGTTGACCTGTTGACTTGGTGACCTGTTGACCTGTTGACCTGGTGACCTGTTGCAGGTTAAGGAGGCGTCGACTCGTCTGGAGGAGAAACTTTCCCTCATGAAGTCGAAGGAAACTTTGAAAGAGAAAATCCAGGAAATAATGAGAAACTCTGAGGTTCTGATCCAGGCTGAGGTGGAGACACACACACACACACACACACACACACACACACACACACACACACACACACACACACACACACACACACACACACACACACACACACACACAAAAATGTACCTGTTGTTTTACTGTGTGTGTGTGTGTGTGTGTGTGTGTGTGTGTGTGTGTGTGTGTGTGTGTGTAGAAGCACAGCAGTAACCAGCAGCAGTCGACCATCAGCAGCAAGTTACAAGACCTGAGGAGGCTGTTAGAGAGTTCACTGGTACACACTAGTACACACTGGTACTGGTACACACTGGTGCACTGGTACACACTGGTACACACTAGTAAACACTGGTACTGGTACACACTAGTACACACAGGTACTGGTACAGGTACACACTAGCACACACTAGTACACACTAGTACACACAGGTACTGGTACAGGTACACACTAGTACACACAGGTACTGGTACAGGTACACACTAGTACACACTAGTACACACAGGTACTGGTACAGGTACACACTAGCACACACTAGTACACACTAGTACACACAGGTACTGGTACAGGTACACACTAGTACACACTAGTACACACAGGTACTGGTACAGGTACACACTAGTGCACACTAGTACACACAGGTACTGGTACAGGTACACACTAGTACACACTAGTACACACAGGTACTGGTACAGGTACACACTAGTACACACAGGTACTGGTACAGGTACACACTAGCACACACTAGTACACACTAGTACACACAGGTACTGGTACAGGTACACACTAGTACACACAGGTACTGGTACAGGTACACACTAGTACACACTAGTACACACAGGTACTGGTACAGGTACATACTAGTACACACTAGTACACACAGGTACTGGTACAGGTACACACTAGTACACACTAGTACACACAGGTACTGGTACAGGTACACACTAGCACACACTAGTACACACAGGTACTGGTACAGGTACACACTAGTACACACAGGTACTGGTACAGGTACACACTAGCACACACTAGTACACACTAGTACACACAGGTACTGGTACAGGTACACACTAGTACACACAGGTACTGGTACAGGTACACACTAGTACACACTAGTACACACAGGTACTGGGTACAGGTACACACTAGTACACACAGGTACTGGTACAGGTACACACTAGTACACACTAGTACACACAGGTACTGGTACAGGTACATACTAGTACACACTAGTACACACAGGTACTGGTACAGGTACACACTAGTACACACTAGTACACACAGGTACTGGTACAGGTACACACTAGCACATACACACAGGTACTGGTACAGGTACACACTAGTACACACAGGTACTGGTACAGGTACACACTAGCACACACTAGTACACACTAGTACACACAGGTACTGGTACAGGTACACACTAGTACACACAGGTACTGGTACAGGTACACACTAGTACACACTAGTACACACAGGTACTGGTACAGGTACACACTAGCACACACTAGCACACACTAGTACACACAGGTACTGGTACAGGTACACACTAGTACACACTAGTACACACAGGTACTGGTACAGGTACACACTAGTACACACTAGCACACACTAGTACACACAGGTACTGGTACAGGTACACACTAGTACACACTAGTACACACTAGTACACACAGGTACTGGTACAGGTACACACTAGTACACACAGGTACTGGTACACACTAGTACACACAGGTACTGGTACAGGTACACACTAGTACACACTAGTACACACAGGTACTGGTACAGGTACATACTAGTACACACTAGTACACACAGGTACTGGTACAGGTACACACTAGTACACACTAGTACACACAGGTACTGGTACAGGTACACACTAGTACACACTAGTACACACAGGTACTGGTACAGGTACACACTAGTACACACTAGTACACACAGGTACTGGTACAGGTACACACTAGTACACACTAGTACACACAGGTACTGGTACAGGTACACACTAGTACACACTAGTACACACAGGTACTGGTACAGGTACACACTAGTACACACTAGTACACACAGGTACTGGTACAGGTACACACTAGTACACACTAGTACACACAGGTACTGGTACAGGCACACACTAGTACACACTAGTACACACAGGTACTGGTACAGGTACACACTAGTACACACTAGTACACACAGGTACTGGTACAGGTACACACTAGTACACACTAGTACACACTAGTACACACTAGTACACACAGGTACTCTGTGTCTCCAGGTTGTTCCAGATCCGGTCTTTGATCTTTTGTCGTCACTCAGTGAAGATCTGAGGAGACGCTGCTTCTACCTGGACCTCCTCTGGGTGAGCTCCTCCTGCTGCTGCACCTCCTCCTGACCTCCTCCTGACCTCCTGACCTCCTCCTGACCTCCTCCTGACCTCCTGACCTCCTGACCTCCTCCTCCTCCTGACCTCCTCCTCCTCCTGACCTCCTGACCTCCTCCTGACCTCCTGACCTCCTCCTGACCTCCTGACCTCCTCCTGACCTCCTCCTCCTCCTGACCTCCTCCTCCTCCTGACCTCCTCCTCCTCCTGACCTCCTGACCTCCTCCTGACCTCCTCCTCCTGACCTCCTCCTCCTCCTCCTGACCTCCTCCTGACCTCCTCCTCCTCCTGACCTCCTGACCTCCTCCTGACCTCCTCCTCCTCCTGACCTCCTCCTGACCTCCTCCTCCTCCTGACCTCCTGACCTCCTCCTCCTCCTGACCTCCTCCTGACCTCCTCCTCCTCCTGACCTCCTCCTCCTGACCTCCTCCTCCTCCTGACCTCCTCCTCCTGCTGCTGCACCTCCTCCTGACCTCCTCCTCCTCCTGACCTCCTCCTCCTGACCTCCTCCTCCTGACCTCCTCCTGACCTCCTCCTCCTCCTGACCTCCTGACCTCCTCCTGACCTCCTCCTCCTGGCCTCCTGCTTCTCCTGACCTCCTGACCTCCTCCTCCTCCTCCTGACCTCCTCCTCCTCCTCCTGACCTCCTCCTCCTCCTGACCTCCTCCTCCTCCTCCTGACCTCCTCCTCCTCCTGACCTCCTCCTCCTCCTGACCTCCTCCTCCTCCTGACCTCCTCCTCCTCCTCCTGACCTCCTCCTCCTCCTGACCTCCTCCTGACCTCCTCCTCCTCCTGACCTCCTCCTCCTCCTCCTGACCTCCTCCTCCTCCTCCTGACCTCCTCCTCCTCCTGACCTCCTCCTTACCTCCTCCTCCTCCTGACCTCCTCCTCCTGACCTCCTCCTCCTCCTGACCTCCTCCTCCTGCTGCTGCACCTCCTCCTGACCTCCTCCTCCTCCTGACCTCCTCCTCCTGACCTCCTCCTCCTGACCTCCTCCTGACCTCCTCCTCCTCCTGACCTCCTCCTCCTGACCTCCTCCTGACCTCCTCCTCCTCCTGACCTCCTGACCTCCTCCTGACCTCCTCCTCCTGGCCTCCTGCTTCTCCTGACCTCCTGACCTCCTCCTCCTCCTCCTGACCTCCTCCTCCTCCTCCTGACCTCCTCCTCCTCCTGACCTCCTCCTCCTCCTCCTGACCTCCTCCTCCTCCTGACCTCCTCCTCCTCCTGACCTCCTCCTCCTCCTGACCTCCTCCTCCTCCTCCTGACCTCCTCCTCCTCCTGACCTCCTCCTGACCTCCTCCTCCTCCTGACCTCCTCCTCCTCCTCCTGACCTCCTCCTCCTCCTCCTGACCTCCTCCTCCTCCTGACCTCCTCCTTACCTCCTGGTTCTGGTTCTTTGGGGTCCAGGACTGGGTCCAGCAGGAGGTCCAGCAGGGTCCCCCTGAGTCCAGAGTCCATGTCCAGGAGGGACCTGGTCCCGGGTTCCTGCAGGCCAGCAGGAGGGGTCTGGACCTCCTGGAGGACCCGGTGCTGGACCTGATCCGGTCCCTCAGCAGGTTGGTGGTGCAGTGGGGGGGCGGCTAGACCCGGGTGGGACCAGGTCTTCATTGTGTCTCTGGACTCCAGGTTGGGTTCTGGTTCTGGTTCTGGAGCAGAGAGGGACGACCGAAGACCAGAACCAGGTCAGGAAGACCAGCTGAGGCACCCAGAACCTCAGAGGTCCACCAAGACCCAGCAAAACCTTCACATCATGGTTCCTAATGGGCTGGTTCTGGACCGGTTCTGGACCGGACCTGAACCCGTCCCGGACTGGTTCTGAACAGGTGTGTGTGTGTGCAGGTCCAAGATCAGTCCAGAACCAGGGGAGCTCCAAGTCCACCAGCGCACTGAGGTGAACCTCTGGAACCTTTAGAACCTCTAGAACCTCTAGAACCTCTAGAACCTCTAGAACCAACCAACACCCAGTCCTGACTCTGTGTGTGTGATTCCAGGAGGTTCCAGGTCTCGGAGGACCGGGTGGATGAGGTTCTCGATCCAGGGTGAGTGGGAGGTTCTCCAGACGGAGGTTCTCCAGACGGAGGTTCTCTGGAGGAGCAGCAGAGGAACTCACTGTGTTCCGTGTCAGGTCCTTCAGCCTGGTGGTGAACTCTGCGCTGTGGAGAACCAACGCTGCCGCCCTGCAGGCCACTGAGGTACCCCCCCTACCCTCCTATCCTCCCCTATCCTCCCCCCCCCTACCCCCCTATCCTCCCCTCTACCCCCCCTACCCTCCTATCCTCCCCTATCCTCCCCCCCCCTACCCCCCTATCCTCCCCTCTACCCCCCCTACCCTCCTATCCTCCCCTATCCTCCCCCCCCCCTACCATCCTATCCTCCCCCCCTCTACCCCTCCTATCCTCCCCTCTACCCCCCCTACCCCCCTATCCTCCCCTCTACCCCCCCTACCCCCCTATCCTCCCCTCTACCCCCCCCTACCCTCCTATCCTCCCCTATCCTCCCCCCCTCTACCCCTCCTATCCTCCCCTCTATCCCCCCTCCCCTTTACCCCCCTATCCTCCCCTCTACCCCCTCTACCCCCCCTATCCCCCCTCTACCCCCCTTATCCTCCCCTTTACCCCCCTATCCTCCCCTCTACCCCCTCCTATCCCCCCTATCCCCCCTCTACCCCCCCTACCCTCCCCTCTACCCCCCTACCCTCCCCTCTACCTCCCCTAACCCCCCTATCCTCCCCTCTACCCCCCCTATCCTCCCCTCTACCCCCTCTACCCCCCCTATCCTCCCCTCTACCCCCTCTACCCCCCCTATCCTCCCCTCTACCCCCCCTATCCTCCCCTCTACCCCCCTATCCTCCCCTCTACCCCCCTATCCTCCCCTCTACCCCTCTATCCTCCCCTCTACCCCCCTATCCTCCCCTCTACCCCCCCTATCCTCCCCTCTACCCCCTCTACCCCCCCTATCCTCCCCTCTACCCCCCCTATCCTCCCCTTTACCCCCCTATCCTCCCCTCTACCCCCTCCTATCCCCCCTCTACCCCCCCTATCCCCCCTCTACCCCCCCTACCCTCCCCTCTACCCCCCTACCCTCCCCTCTACCTCCCCTAACCCCCCTATCCTCCCCTCTACCCCCCCTATCCTCCCCTCTACCCCCCCTATCCTCCCCTCTACCCCCTCTACCCCCCCTCCTCCCCCTCTACCCCCCCTATCCTCCCCTCTACCCCCTCTACCCCCCCTATCCTCCCCTCTACCCCCCCTATCCTCCCCTCTACCCCCCTACCCTCCCCTCTACCTCCCCTAACCCCCCTATCCTCCCCTCTACCCCCCTACCCTCCCCTCTACCTCCCCTAACCCCCCTATCCTCCCCTCTACCCCCCTACCCTCCCCTCTACCTCCCCTACCCCCCCTATCCTCCCCTCTACCCCCCTACCCTCCCCTCTACCTCCCCTAACCCCCCTATCCTCCCCTCTACCCCCCCTATCCTCCCCTCTACCCCCCTACCCTCCCCTCTACCTCCCCTAACCCCCCTATCCTCCCCTCTACCCCCCTACCCTCCCCTCTACCTCCCCTAACCCCCCTATCCTCCCCTCTACCTCCCCTAACCCCCCTATCCTCCCCTCTACCCCCCTACCCTCCCCTCTACCTCCCCTAACCCCCCTATCCTCTACCTGGTTAGGGTCCACCTGGTCGCCACGGCAACACAAACTAGTGAAGACGTTCTATTCTCTGGTCTTGATCTTCTGATTGCCCCCCCCCCTCCTCCCTCTACCCCCCCTCCCCCCCCCACCAGGAGTTTTCCCGCCTCAGCCGCCTCCAGCCGGGACCTGAACCTCTGGACCGCTG